>NC_059439.1:21037938-21120438 GCF_021028975.2 Sphaerodactylus townsendi | reverse complement strand
CCCACCCCCCCCCCCCCCCACCCCCCCCCCCCCCCACCCCCCCCCCCCCCCACCCCCCCCCCCCCCCACCCCCCCCCCCCCCCACCCCCCCCCCCCCCCACCCCCCCCCCCCCCCACCCCCCCCCCCCCCCACCCCCCCCCCCCCCCACCCCCCCCCCCCCCCACCCCCCCCCCCCCCCACCCCCCCCCCCCCCCACCCCCCCCCCCCCCCACCCCCCCCCCCCCCCACCCCCCCCCCCCCCCACCCCCCCCCCCCCCCACCCCCCCCCCCCCCCACCCCCCCCCCCCCCCACCCCCCCCCCCCCCCACCCCCCCCCCCCCCCACCCCCCCCCCCCCCCACCCCCCCCCCCCCCCACCCCCCCCCCCCCCCACCCCCCCCCCCCCCCACCCCCCCCCCCCCCCACCCCCCCCCCCCCCCACCCCCCCCCCCCCCCACCCCCCCCCCCCCCCACCCCCCCCCCCCCCCACCCCCCCCCCCCCCCACCCCCCCCCCCCCCCACCCCCCCCCCCCCCCACCCCCCCCCCCCCCCACCCCCCCCCCCCCCCACCCCCCCCCCCCCCCACCCCCCCCCCCCCCCACCCCCCCCCCCCCCCACCCCCCCCCCCCCCCACCCCCCCCCCCCCCCACCCCCCCCCCCCCCCACCCCCCCCCCCCCCCACCCCCCCCCCCCCCCACCCCCCCCCCCCCCCACCCCCCCCCCCCCCCACCCCCCCCCCCCCCCACCCCCCCCCCCCCCCACCCCCCCCCCCCCCCACCCCCCCCCCCCCCCACCCCCCCCCCCCCCCACCCCCCCCCCCCCCCACCCCCCCCCCCCCCCACCCCCCCCCCCCCCCACCCCCCCCCCCCCCCACCCCCCCCCCCCCCCACCCCCCCCCCCCCCCACCCCCCCCCCCCCCCACCCCCCCCCCCCCCCACCCCCCCCCCCCCCCACCCCCCCCCCCCCCCACCCCCCCCCCCCCCCACCCCCCCCCCCCCCCACCCCCCCCCCCCCCCACCCCCCCCCCCCCCCACCCCCCCCCCCCCCCACCCCCCCCCCCCCCCACCCCCCCCCCCCCCCACCCCCCCCCCCCCCCACCCCCCCCCCCCCCCACCCCCCCCCCCCCCCACCCCCCCCCCCCCCCACCCCCCCCCCCCCCCACCCCCCCCCCCCCCCACCCCCCCCCCCCCCCACCCCCCCCCCCCCCCACCCCCCCCCCCCCCCACCCCCCCCCCCCCCCACCCCCCCCCCCCCCCACCCCCCCCCCCCCCCACCCCCCCCCCCCCCCACCCCCCCCCCCCCCCACCCCCCCCCCCCCCCACCCCCCCCCCCCCCCACCCCCCCCCCCCCCCACCCCCCCCCCCCCCCACCCCCCCCCCCCCCCACCCCCCCCCCCCCCCACCCCCCCCCCCCCCCACCCCCCCCCCCCCCCACCCCCCCCCCCCCCCACCCCCCCCCCCCCCCACCCCCCCCCCCCCCCACCCCCCCCCCCCCCCACCCCCCCCCCCCCCCACCCCCCCCCCCCCCCACCCCCCCCCCCCCCCACCCCCCCCCCCCCCCACCCCCCCCCCCCCCCACCCCCCCCCCCCCCCACCCCCCCCCCCCCCCACCCCCCCCCCCCCCCACCCCCCCCCCCCCCCACCCCCCCCCCCCCCCACCCCCCCCCCCCCCCACCCCCCCCCCCCCCCACCCCCCCCCCCCCCCACCCCCCCCCCCCCCCACCCCCCCCCCCCCCCACCCCCCCCCCCCCCCACCCCCCCCCCCCCCCACCCCCCCCCCCCCCCACCCCCCCCCCCCCCCACCCCCCCCCCCCCCCACCCCCCCCCCCCCCCACCCCCCCCCCCCCCCACCCCCCCCCCCCCCCACCCCCCCCCCCCCCCACCCCCCCCCCCCCCCACCCCCCCCCCCCCCCACCCCCCCCCCCCCCCACCCCCCCCCCCCCCCACCCCCCCCCCCCCCCACCCCCCCCCCCCCCCACCCCCCCCCCCCCCCACCCCCCCCCCCCCCCACCCCCCCCCCCCCCCACCCCCCCCCCCCCCCACCCCCCCCCCCCCCCACCCCCCCCCCCCCCCACCCCCCCCCCCCCCCACCCCCCCCCCCCCCCACCCCCCCCCCCCCCCACCCCCCCCCCCCCCCACCCCCCCCCCCCCCCACCCCCCCCCCCCCCCACCCCCCCCCCCCCCCACCCCCCCCCCCCCCCACCCCCCCCCCCCCCCACCCCCCCCCCCCCCCACCCCCCCCCCCCCCCACCCCCCCCCCCCCCCACCCCCCCCCCCCCCCACCCCCCCCCCCCCCCACCCCCCCCCCCCCCCACCCCCCCCCCCCCCCACCCCCCCCCCCCCCCACCCCCCCCCCCCCCCACCCCCCCCCCCCCCCACCCCCCCCCCCCCCCACCCCCCCCCCCCCCCACCCCCCCCCCCCCCCACCCCCCCCCCCCCCCACCCCCCCCCCCCCCCACCCCCCCCCCCCCCCACCCCCCCCCCCCCCCACCCCCCCCCCCCCCCACCCCCCCCCCCCCCCACCCCCCCCCCCCCCCACCCCCCCCCCCCCCCACCCCCCCCCCCCCCCACCCCCCCCCCCCCCCACCCCCCCCCCCCCCCACCCCCCCCCCCCCCCACCCCCCCCCCCCCCCACCCCCCCCCCCCCCCACCCCCCCCCCCCCCCACCCCCCCCCCCCCCCACCCCCCCCCCCCCCCACCCCCCCCCCCCCCCACCCCCCCCCCCCCCCACCCCCCCCCCCCCCCACCCCCCCCCCCCCCCACCCCCCCCCCCCCCCACCCCCCCCCCCCCCCACCCCCCCCCCCCCCCACCCCCCCCCCCCCCCACCCCCCCCCCCCCCCACCCCCCCCCCCCCCCACCCCCCCCCCCCCCCACCCCCCCCCCCCCCCACCCCCCCCCCCCCCCACCCCCCCCCCCCCCCACCCCCCCCCCCCCCCACCCCCCCCCCCCCCCACCCCCCCCCCCCCCCACCCCCCCCCCCCCCCACCCCCCCCCCCCCCCACCCCCCCCCCCCCCCACCCCCCCCCCCCCCCACCCCCCCCCCCCCCCACCCCCCCCCCCCCCCACCCCCCCCCCCCCCCACCCCCCCCCCCCCCCACCCCCCCCCCCCCCCACCCCCCCCCCCCCCCACCCCCCCCCCCCCCCACCCCCCCCCCCCCCCACCCCCCCCCCCCCCCACCCCCCCCCCCCCCCACCCCCCCCCCCCCCCACCCCCCCCCCCCCCCACCCCCCCCCCCCCCCACCCCCCCCCCCCCCCACCCCCCCCCCCCCCCACCCCCCCCCCCCCCCACCCCCCCCCCCCCCCACCCCCCCCCCCCCCCACCCCCCCCCCCCCCCACCCCCCCCCCCCCCCACCCCCCCCCCCCCCCACCCCCCCCCCCCCCCACCCCCCCCCCCCCCCACCCCCCCCCCCCCCCACCCCCCCCCCCCCCCACCCCCCCCCCCCCCCACCCCCCCCCCCCCCCACCCCCCCCCCCCCCCACCCCCCCCCCCCCCCACCCCCCCCCCCCCCCACCCCCCCCCCCCCCCACCCCCCCCCCCCCCCACCCCCCCCCCCCCCCACCCCCCCCCCCCCCCACCCCCCCCCCCCCCCACCCCCCCCCCCCCCCACCCCCCCCCCCCCCCACCCCCCCCCCCCCCCACCCCCCCCCCCCCCCACCCCCCCCCCCCCCCACCCCCCCCCCCCCCCACCCCCCCCCCCCCCCACCCCCCCCCCCCCCCACCCCCCCCCCCCCCCACCCCCCCCCCCCCCCACCCCCCCCCCCCCCCACCCCCCCCCCCCCCCACCCCCCCCCCCCCCCACCCCCCCCCCCCCCCACCCCCCCCCCCCCCCACCCCCCCCCCCCCCCACCCCCCCCCCCCCCCACCCCCCCCCCCCCCCACCCCCCCCCCCCCCCACCCCCCCCCCCCCCCACCCCCCCCCCCCCCCACCCCCCCCCCCCCCCACCCCCCCCCCCCCCCACCCCCCCCCCCCCCCACCCCCCCCCCCCCCCACCCCCCCCCCCCCCCACCCCCCCCCCCCCCCACCCCCCCCCCCCCCCACCCCCCCCCCCCCCCACCCCCCCCCCCCCCCACCCCCCCCCCCCCCCACCCCCCCCCCCCCCCACCCCCCCCCCCCCCCACCCCCCCCCCCCCCCACCCCCCCCCCCCCCCACCCCCCCCCCCCCCCACCCCCCCCCCCCCCCACCCCCCCCCCCCCCCACCCCCCCCCCCCCCCACCCCCCCCCCCCCCCACCCCCCCCCCCCCCCACCCCCCCCCCCCCCCACCCCCCCCCCCCCCCACCCCCCCCCCCCCCCACCCCCCCCCCCCCCCACCCCCCCCCCCCCCCACCCCCCCCCCCCCCCACCCCCCCCCCCCCCCACCCCCCCCCCCCCCCACCCCCCCCCCCCCCCACCCCCCCCCCCCCCCACCCCCCCCCCCCCCCACCCCCCCCCCCCCCCACCCCCCCCCCCCCCCACCCCCCCCCCCCCCCACCCCCCCCCCCCCCCACCCCCCCCCCCCCCCACCCCCCCCCCCCCCCACCCCCCCCCCCCCCCACCCCCCCCCCCCCCCACCCCCCCCCCCCCCCACCCCCCCCCCCCCCCACCCCCCCCCCCCCCCACCCCCCCCCCCCCCCACCCCCCCCCCCCCCCACCCCCCCCCCCCCCCACCCCCCCCCCCCCCCACCCCCCCCCCCCCCCACCCCCCCCCCCCCCCACCCCCCCCCCCCCCCACCCCCCCCCCCCCCCACCCCCCCCCCCCCCCACCCCCCCCCCCCCCCACCCCCCCCCCCCCCCACCCCCCCCCCCCCCCACCCCCCCCCCCCCCCACCCCCCCCCCCCCCCACCCCCCCCCCCCCCCACCCCCCCCCCCCCCCACCCCCCCCCCCCCCCACCCCCCCCCCCCCCCACCCCCCCCCCCCCCCACCCCCCCCCCCCCCCACCCCCCCCCCCCCCCACCCCCCCCCCCCCCCACCCCCCCCCCCCCCCACCCCCCCCCCCCCCCACCCCCCCCCCCCCCCACCCCCCCCCCCCCCCACCCCCCCCCCCCCCCACCCCCCCCCCCCCCCACCCCCCCCCCCCCCCACCCCCCCCCCCCCCCACCCCCCCCCCCCCCCACCCCCCCCCCCCCCCACCCCCCCCCCCCCCCACCCCCCCCCCCCCCCACCCCCCCCCCCCCCCACCCCCCCCCCCCCCCACCCCCCCCCCCCCCCACCCCCCCCCCCCCCCACCCCCCCCCCCCCCCACCCCCCCCCCCCCCCACCCCCCCCCCCCCCCACCCCCCCCCCCCCCCACCCCCCCCCCCCCCCACCCCCCCCCCCCCCCACCCCCCCCCCCCCCCACCCCCCCCCCCCCCCACCCCCCCCCCCCCCCACCCCCCCCCCCCCCCACCCCCCCCCCCCCCCACCCCCCCCCCCCCCCACCCCCCCCCCCCCCCACCCCCCCCCCCCCCCACCCCCCCCCCCCCCCACCCCCCCCCCCCCCCACCCCCCCCCCCCCCCACCCCCCCCCCCCCCCACCCCCCCCCCCCCCCACCCCCCCCCCCCCCCACCCCCCCCCCCCCCCACCCCCCCCCCCCCCCACCCCCCCCCCCCCCCACCCCCCCCCCCCCCCACCCCCCCCCCCCCCCACCCCCCCCCCCCCCCACCCCCCCCCCCCCCCACCCCCCCCCCCCCCCACCCCCCCCCCCCCCCACCCCCCCCCCCCCCCACCCCCCCCCCCCCCCACCCCCCCCCCCCCCCACCCCCCCCCCCCCCCACCCCCCCCCCCCCCCACCCCCCCCCCCCCCCACCCCCCCCCCCCCCCACCCCCCCCCCCCCCCACCCCCCCCCCCCCCCACCCCCCCCCCCCCCCACCCCCCCCCCCCCCCACCCCCCCCCCCCCCCACCCCCCCCCCCCCCCACCCCCCCCCCCCCCCACCCCCCCCCCCCCCCACCCCCCCCCCCCCCCACCCCCCCCCCCCCCCACCCCCCCCCCCCCCCACCCCCCCCCCCCCCCACCCCCCCCCCCCCCCACCCCCCCCCCCCCCCACCCCCCCCCCCCCCCACCCCCCCCCCCCCCCACCCCCCCCCCCCCCCACCCCCCCCCCCCCCCACCCCCCCCCCCCCCCACCCCCCCCCCCCCCCACCCCCCCCCCCCCCCACCCCCCCCCCCCCCCACCCCCCCCCCCCCCCACCCCCCCCCCCCCCCACCCCCCCCCCCCCCCACCCCCCCCCCCCCCCACCCCCCCCCCCCCCCACCCCCCCCCCCCCCCACCCCCCCCCCCCCCCACCCCCCCCCCCCCCCACCCCCCCCCCCCCCCACCCCCCCCCCCCCCCACCCCCCCCCCCCCCCACCCCCCCCCCCCCCCACCCCCCCCCCCCCCCACCCCCCCCCCCCCCCACCCCCCCCCCCCCCCACCCCCCCCCCCCCCCACCCCCCCCCCCCCCCACCCCCCCCCCCCCCCACCCCCCCCCCCCCCCACCCCCCCCCCCCCCCACCCCCCCCCCCCCCCACCCCCCCCCCCCCCCACCCCCCCCCCCCCCCACCCCCCCCCCCCCCCACCCCCCCCCCCCCCCACCCCCCCCCCCCCCCACCCCCCCCCCCCCCCACCCCCCCCCCCCCCCACCCCCCCCCCCCCCCACCCCCCCCCCCCCCCACCCCCCCCCCCCCCCACCCCCCCCCCCCCCCACCCCCCCCCCCCCCCACCCCCCCCCCCCCCCACCCCCCCCCCCCCCCACCCCCCCCCCCCCCCACCCCCCCCCCCCCCCACCCCCCCCCCCCCCCACCCCCCCCCCCCCCCACCCCCCCCCCCCCCCACCCCCCCCCCCCCCCACCCCCCCCCCCCCCCACCCCCCCCCCCCCCCACCCCCCCCCCCCCCCACCCCCCCCCCCCCCCACCCCCCCCCCCCCCCACCCCCCCCCCCCCCCACCCCCCCCCCCCCCCACCCCCCCCCCCCCCCACCCCCCCCCCCCCCCACCCCCCCCCCCCCCCACCCCCCCCCCCCCCCACCCCCCCCCCCCCCCACCCCCCCCCCCCCCCACCCCCCCCCCCCCCCACCCCCCCCCCCCCCCACCCCCCCCCCCCCCCACCCCCCCCCCCCCCCACCCCCCCCCCCCCCCACCCCCCCCCCCCCCCACCCCCCCCCCCCCCCACCCCCCCCCCCCCCCACCCCCCCCCCCCCCCACCCCCCCCCCCCCCCACCCCCCCCCCCCCCCACCCCCCCCCCCCCCCACCCCCCCCCCCCCCCACCCCCCCCCCCCCCCACCCCCCCCCCCCCCCACCCCCCCCCCCCCCCACCCCCCCCCCCCCCCACCCCCCCCCCCCCCCACCCCCCCCCCCCCCCACCCCCCCCCCCCCCCACCCCCCCCCCCCCCCACCCCCCCCCCCCCCCACCCCCCCCCCCCCCCACCCCCCCCCCCCCCCACCCCCCCCCCCCCCCACCCCCCCCCCCCCCCACCCCCCCCCCCCCCCACCCCCCCCCCCCCCCACCCCCCCCCCCCCCCACCCCCCCCCCCCCCCACCCCCCCCCCCCCCCACCCCCCCCCCCCCCCACCCCCCCCCCCCCCCACCCCCCCCCCCCCCCACCCCCCCCCCCCCCCACCCCCCCCCCCCCCCACCCCCCCCCCCCCCCACCCCCCCCCCCCCCCACCCCCCCCCCCCCCCACCCCCCCCCCCCCCCACCCCCCCCCCCCCCCACCCCCCCCCCCCCCCACCCCCCCCCCCCCCCACCCCCCCCCCCCCCCACCCCCCCCCCCCCCCACCCCCCCCCCCCCCCACCCCCCCCCCCCCCCACCCCCCCCCCCCCCCACCCCCCCCCCCCCCCACCCCCCCCCCCCCCCACCCCCCAGCTCGCCAGGTTTAATGTTATGCCTTCTGCCTTGTTACATGGCAGATTTAATAAGCAAGAAAAGGCTAAAAGATTGTGCCCATGTAACGATGGCTCAGTTGAATCTCTGGCCCACCAATTACTTCACTGTCTCAGATTCAAGGAAATCAGATCCAAGTATGTGAATCTCACTCCTTTACATTTACCCGATCTCCCCGATTTAATTAGATTACACTACTTGTTGGATAACCCTGATCCTTCTCTCTGTATGATAGTGGCAGACTTTCTCCTGGAAATTACTAAATGCCAGTCGATTTCCTTCGTCCTAACATGTATATCCTGTATTGTATATGCTTTTTAATCTGTTTTTATTATTGTTGTACTGCTGTCTATGCCAATAAAGGCTTGCAACACATACTATTTTAAGGCAGAGACTTCCGCAATTGGGAGGAACCAAATATAGCACGTTGTACAACCTGCTTGTCCTCAACTATAGGAATCTCACTGGGGAGAGGGTGGGATGATTCGTTTCTGGAAAAGAGCACTGAACACTGAATTGTATCTTTGCAATATCTGATTATGTGCAGCTATATGAACTGCGGGGGGAGAGGGAGAGAAGACCCTACCTGTTTCTGTCCTTAAAACAACATTTCTTCCTTACAAAACATGGAAGGAAACACACATAGCATAGCCCTTTCCACCCCACAAGACTTACGTGCCAGCCAGTCTTGTTTGTCCTTTGCTGGCTGTGTTCATTACACCTAAACCAGAGGTGGGATCCAGCAGGTTCTCACCAGTTCCCGAGAGTTGGTTACTAATTATTTGTGTGTGACGAGAGGGGGTTACTAATTGGGTCTGCTTTTTCGTTAGAAATTCCATTAG
Source organism: Sphaerodactylus townsendi (assembly GCF_021028975.2). NCBI lineage: Eukaryota > Metazoa > Chordata > Lepidosauria > Squamata > Sphaerodactylidae > Sphaerodactylus > Sphaerodactylus townsendi. The sequence continues at coordinate 21,111,790 of NC_059439.1, read as the reverse complement.
CTCCAAAAATCATAAAGTCCTGTTGTTTCCTATGTGGCTGGTTAGCAAAGGTAGAAAACAGGATAATTCTCCTGTTGGGCTGTTTTAAAAACATGTATTAGAAATATGGTAAAGTTCCTTGTTTAAGGAAAGTATCCTTCTTTTGATTTCTAGAAACAAAATTAAGGATTTGAAAGTATTTGACAGGCAGTCAATTAGAGGAGAAATAGTTGTTTCTGTTGGCAGTAGACGATAGGACTTGCTATAATGAGTTTAAATGATGGACAGAAAGATACCAGCTGGAAATTAGGAACTTTTTTTTACAGTAAGAGTTTTTTACAGTAACAGAGAAATTATTAATGCCCCGCCCCCGGAATGCCCGGCCCCGCACCAGTCTTGCCCCACCCAGCCCCATTAGCGCTACGCCACTGTTTGAATCCCACCACCATGGGAACCTGTTACTAAAATTTTTGGATCCCACCACTGACCTAAACTATTTCTTTCAGCCTCTGTCTGAGCAGCACCAAAAAAAGGGGGCATTATCAGGGCACAGGAGGACAAAATGGTCTTTAACCTTTTCAATTCTTGTGGCCGCAATAATGTGATATCAGCCAGCAAATGGTTCTTTCTGTGGAGAAGCCGTGCTCTTATCTGACTTTTTCTAAGTATGTGTTGTTTTCATTCTTTCTACCCACCCCACTTTTCTTCAGGCCTCATTCAAACGTCACTCTGACTATAAGAGCCACGCGTTGGTGCACACGGAAGAGCGTCCCCATCGCTGCGACCTATGCGGGAAACATTTCAAGCGAGCGTCCAACCTAGCCGAGCATCGCCGCATCCACTCGGGCGAGCGGCCCCACCAGTGCATGGCCTGCACCAAACGTTTCAGGACGCCCTACGAGTTGCAGCGGCACATGCTCACGCACTGTTCCGAGCGGCCGTTCGCCTGCGCGGCCTGCGGGAAAGGTTTCGCGGCGGCGGGGGCCCTCCTCTTGCACCAGCGGCAGCACTGCGACGACAAGCCACACGTCTGCGGCGTGTGCGGCAAGCGTTTCGGTTACGGACACAGCCTGCGGGTCCACGAGCGGGTGCACACGGGCGACCGGCCCTTTTCGTGCGCCCTGTGCGGCAAGGCTTTCAAGCAGTCCAACGCCTTGGCCTCGCACGAGCGCGTGCACACCGGGGAGCGGCCCTTCGCCTGTCCGACTTGCGGCAAAGCGTTCAAGCAGTCGTCCTATTTGGCTATCCACGCGCGCTCGCACACCGGCGAGCGCCCCTACTCCTGCAGAGTCTGCGGCAAGGCCTTTGCGCGGCCCTCGCTCCTCTTGCAGCACCAGCGGGTCCACAGTACTGAGCGGCCCCACCGGTGCCAGCACTGTGGGAAGCTTTTCAAAGACCTGGCCTACCTGGCAGTGCATGAGAAGGTACACACAGGGGAGACCCCTTACAAGTGTCCGGTCTGTCAGAAGGGCTTTGCACATCCCTCAAACCTGTTGCAGCACCAGCGGATACATCGGGACGGATAGCATGAGTGACCAGGGCGCCAATCCCTTGATATTAACAGAGCTGTGATTTTCACCTGCTCCAGTGAGTGTGCTGTGATGGGTGAAAAGTGCCACTTGCATGCTCTTTGCACACCCACCAGTGCTTGGTCGCCCTTCGTTGCGTGTGCATTGCATAACAAGTGCACCAAAGTGTGTCCACCTCTTTTGTTTAATTCCCACACTAGCCTGTGCTCTGTAATAAACAGTTGCTTGAAGGGACACGAGCGACAGAGCTCTGTACATTTTGCACATCTTGTTCACTACAGAACTTATTACACAGAACTTATTTTTCAGGATTTGTTGTTCTATTTTTTTTTTAACCCGTTCCAAGTTTCTAGCCCTTATGGTTGCAGGGACCGTGAAAACGACGCCCAGTGAAATGTCATAAATATGGAGTTGAATAACAGCAGGAGCTTCAGCATTCTGCGTAACTTTGTCCTTGCTAAATAAGCAAATGTATGCAAATTGGCTTAGTTGCATTTGCTCATTTTTCTTTAGTTTAACTGCCATTGTTTCAACATTGTCCTCTTGTATTTTACTGCTGCTGTTGTCAAACCTGGAAGAAAAGCAGTTTGAGGGTCCTTTTTGTAGGGGTATGGCAAGAGATCTATAGCGCCCATCTGGAACAGAATTATACCCTTTGAAGTCCATTGTTGCCACTCCGCTGAGAAGGAGTGGTGATGGCCACAGGAGGTGGTGATGGCCACCAACCTGGATAGCTTTAAAAAGGGCTTGGACGGATTTATGGAGGAGAAGTCGATCTATGGCTACCAATCTTGATCCTCCTTGATCTGAGATTGCAAATGCCTTAGCAGGTGCTCAGGAGCAGCAGCAGCAGCAGCAGAAGGCCATTGCTTTCACCTCCTGCAGGTGAGCTCCCAAAGGCACCTCCTGCAGGTGCCACTGCGAGTAGCAGAGTGCTGGACTAGATGGACTCTGGTCTGATCCAGCAGGCTAGTTCTTATGTTCTTATGTTCTTATAAGGGTATGACTCTGCTTAGCATGGCTCAATGCTCTTTCCCAGGGCACTGCAATGCTTCCTCTCGGGTATGTCCAGAGTGCAGAAATCCATGCTCAGAGTGTTCCTTTTATCTACGCACAGAAATGCACATATCCAAAAAAAGGACATTATCAAGGTGCTGGAGGACAAAATGGTCTTTAACCTTTCAATTTCTGCCATGTTCTGCCCTGAACAATGAGAGCCTTTGTAGCTTGCAGAAAATGGTAGCAATTCACAGGTCCCTATTCTCCCCCACCCCCACCACACCATTTGCAGTGTCATTACCCTGTTTCCCCGAATATAAGACATCTCCTGAAAATAAGAGGTAGTAGAGGTTTTGCTGAAGTGCGAAATATAAGGCATCCCCCGAAAGTAAGACGTAACAAAGTTTTTGTTTGGAAGCATGCCTGACAAACAGAACATAGAAAAATAAGACATCCCCTGAAAATAAGACATAGCGCATCTTTGGGAGCAAAAATTAATATAAGACACTGTTTGATTTTTGGGGAAACACGGTAAAATACAGGAGAGCATTTGCAGCAGACCAACAAATAAATATGAAGATAGGTCATTGACAGGTGTCAGCATCATGGCGGTCAGATTACACAAAAATCTGCTTTCATTGTCGTTTTGGATCTCATGATTCCTAGGAGCCTTTCATTACATATAAAGTTTCAAGGATCTCTATCAGTTTTAAGGGACTTGTTCTCCCTGAGGATCGATGGTTTTATGCTCCCAATTCCACCAGCAGGAGAACATCCATTCACCTGTCCCACGCAGGTGATACAAAAGGAGTTCATAACAATCATACGAGACATCTGAAATGTGTTATATAGGCTAACAGCAGTTCACACACATTGTCTTAGCACCTTTGCAAAAGATCTACGAGATAGTCGGGGTGGGTGGGTTGTCAGGTTGAAAGAATGGGGGTTTATCTCCAGCCATTGTCAGGACCAGCCTTGGTCCCACCTCAGCTTGAGTGGAGAAGTCCTCAAGGACTGGAGACACCCTTTGTGACAGGCTGACAGCCTTCCCTGACTATACCTGAGGTTCCCTGCTCACCATAGCCTCCAGAGGAAGACCCTTTGCCTTCTCTACCACAGCAATTTCCGACCCAAGAGCTGGTGGAACCAGCAGACCAAGAGCTTCCTGAGTGGACCTATCCATTTCCACCACCTTCAAAGAGCAACGAAGGCAAAGAACCAAAGTAAAAAACCTGGATCAGGTAAAAACTCCCCACTTGCCTGGCAGCTCGAGGCATCTATTACTCTAGGACGAGAGCGGCACTCTCTAAATCTTTGCAGGCTACAACTCTGGCCGCAGGTAGGGGTGGGGTTACTCACTTCTTTTATAAGCTTCCAGTTGGAGATCTAGCTTTTGCTCTGTCTGCTACTCTTCACCATAGTTCCTGTGAATTCCACACTGCTCCCAGTAGCAAACACTGGCTACCTAATTCCAATTTCAACCCACCCTATTCTCCCTGCCAGAGACCTGTGTCCCCTTTCCCCAGTTGGCCTGGTGGAGAATGGGACATCCATTCTCAAGACTGCCCGAGCTCAGTAGTAAAATATGCTAAGTGTTCTGTGGCATTCTAGCTTGTCGGAGATAGTAAGGGTAGTGTAGAGACAAGCCACTGCCAACCTGTGGCCTTTGATTTGCTGTTCTGGTTAATAAGGTATACTTCAGGGACGTGTCCCTGGGCCTTTCTCCACTTACCTTAAGCCCCGCGCTACTTGAGGAGAGTAGCGCGGGGTCCCCCGGCACTCCCCACGAGAGGGGCGGCGACAGCGCAGCCGCCCCGACGCTGCCGCTGTCGCGCCCCCTCGGCGTGCGGCATCCCTGGCGCTCTTGCAAAGAGCTCCTTTTGATGACCCCACACAGAGCGCGGGGTCGTGGGGACGCTGGGGCGCGCGGCATCGGAGGGATAGGGGAGAGTGGGGAAAGGCCCCCTATAATTGGTAGGGCTGTTCCTCTAGAGAGCAGCAGTGAGTAAAATCCCTGATGGTCCTCAAATGAGGGGCGGAACATCTTCAACACATCTTCAACAGAATTAAGATTAGAATTGATGCCCATCCTCCATCTGAATGGTGGAACGTACCATGGCTACCGGAAAGCATGTGCTAAGTAAAAGGGGAGGGATCATCAAATATTTGATGAGAAAAAGGTTCCAATGGGGTTGCATTTCTGGAGGACGAGAATCCTTGTTGCCCTTGGAAAGTGGCAACAAATACTGTTGCACAGAGGACTTCCACCTTAACTGTGTGTTTTTAAGGTGTGTGTCCTGTTCTTCTGCACGGGTTAACCTCTGACGATAAAATTGTTGCAGTTCTTGAAAGGCCTGAGAAGGGGGAGAAAATCTAACAAACGCTCATTGTTGTTGTTATTATTAATAACAACAATTTAATTTGGAATGTGTTCAGGGACAGGACCCGTTCCAATCTGGACTGTTCCGGCTTCACCCTCAACGCACTTTTAGAAGGGTGACTTCCTAGAAAGTTCTTCCATCGCCTTCATTAGCTGTATAGAAATCACAGGAGTGGCTTTTTTTTACCAAGTGAAAATTTGCCCGCTGATAGTGGAAAGTGTGTTAGTAGAGTGCCCCGGAGGCATAAAATACAATCACTGATCCAAGTACTAGAACTACCCAGTTTCCTATCATTGTTCTAATAATACTTATTCGTTAGCCTACAGTTTTCAAGGGGTCGGGACAGAGAGGGGTGCTAGGTTCCTCCCCTTCCTTCTGGCTTTCCCCACCAGCCTGCATGAAAAGACGCCAACCTTATGTGAGTTATTTGCTGAGCATTGACAGTGTGCAGGGACACACACACACACCTGTCCAGAAAAGCAGAGGCTGTAGAGCACTGGGAAAACTGAGACATCCGTGCCTTAATCTGTATGGAAATAAAGCGGGAAGTCCTAACTGGGGCAACGGGTAGAAGGAATAGCAGTGACGGCTTCCTCTAAATTTGAAGAGCTCTGCAGCACCGTCAAAAAATCCATCTAGTTCAGCATCGTGTTTCCCACAGTGGCACGTGGAGCATTTCTGGGAAATGGGCCCAGAAAGCTTACAGCCCTCCATTGTTTGCTTTCTAGCCGTTGATATTCCAAAGCATTCTGCCTCTAATTACAGCAGTTTTATTGAGCTGGCATGACTTAAAACTCCCCTCTTAAAGGCATAGGCCGGTGGCTTTTAACTTTTCATCCACCAGCCCGCCGAATACCCAACACTGCCATCATACCTTGACCCTGAGCCACAAGTAAACAAGTTAGGGCATAAAAACATCACAGACCAGGCATCTTTGATGAACAAGCAGAGGACCCAATTGTTTTTGTTGTTCTTCCCTTTTTAAGTGACAGTGCAACAGAAGTGTTCTGGTGCGTTACCAACTTAAGCAGTTGCTCTACATCATAAGAATTTGCGATCAGTGTATGTGTGTAACTTTTAAAAAAAAATAAGCTACGTGGTTGCTGCTTAGAATGCCAGTGTTTTGCACAGTGGGCAGGTCTAGCTGAGAACACATGGAATTCTTCAATTCCTATCCCCTCCTCTTTGGGTGGAACTAATAACAAAAACACTTAATGCCCTAGGACTGAGTATCTTGGGATAATGATTTTGTAATTATTAATTCTGCGTTGCATGATTTAAAGCTTCCACAATTGAATTTTTATTGTTGTTTTAAAATATCCGTGAATGGAACAATTCCACTTTGTTTATGGAGCCATCACCAAATTAAAGAAACCTTGAATTGATTGTATGACTTTTAGTGATGATACTTTTAACTGTCATATCATAAAAACTATCTAATTCCTAACTTGGCCACATCTGTGGATACTTAAATTTGGAGACTGGGGCTATGAGCAGACCCCAGGTTTGCAGGAAAATCTGAAATCCTTCTCCAAATGGGGGGTTAACTATTCAACAATTATAGAAGCAGTACCTGTAGCTTTAAGAAATGAATGTCCTCTGTGGCCTTTGCTAGGCAACCATGAACACCAGTATGATATAGTGGTTAGAGTTTCAGGCTAGGACAGGGGTCTGCAACCTCCGGCTCTCCAGATGTTCATGGACTACAAATCCCATCAGCCCCTGCCAGCTGGCAGGGGCTGATGGGGATTGTAGTCCATGAACATCTGGAGAGCCAGAGGTTGCAGACCCCTGGGCTAGGATATGTGAGACCCAGGCTTGAACATCTTCACAGAAAGAGAGAATGTGTGACTTTTGAAGCCCTGGCAATGCCAGCCTGCCAACAAATTACATTTTGCGTTGTTCGTGGAGAGACCATAGCAGCAGGACAGTGCACAGTTAAAGCAAGAAAATATCATGTTACAAAAAAACCATAAACCAAGAGCTTTAGTAAAGGAAACTCTATGTGGTGGCGTGGTTTGTACATTTTTACATTGCAGGCAGGGGTTACGTGGGTGGCGGGAACAAAAACACAAGCTTTGGCCATCGAGGGAAAGGCAAAACAACATGCGCACACCGCAAACCTTGTCCTTAAGTGAGAGTCGCAACATCTGATTCACATTATTTCCACCCACACACTTTTTTTAAAAAAAAAAGAAAAGCTCGGCTGAGGGACGGCTCAGCGGACTTTGTGTTGGGCCTTCTGTTAATTATTTGCTTTCAGGCTCCTGCTCTTAGTACAGCTTTTGGGAAGATGGAGAGACCCTCAGTTTCTAGCCTTCAGGAAAGGCAAGGGAAATACTGAACTTCAGGTCTGTGAGTGGAGTAAAGGCTCCATCTCTCCTCTTATGTGTACAAGCACATCTTCCTTCCTATCCAGGTGACCGTATCGCTACATCCTTTGGCTTCTGCTGCACACATCCCAGGAAGAGAAATTTTTTCGCACAGGTGAGTGTGCAGCTTTGGTGTGTGTGTATGAATGGTGTCATGCTTACGTGTTCCCATCAAGTGGGATTCTGAGGTTCACTCATCCTGCCCAAAAATTTTAGTAACAGGTTCCCATGGTGGTGGGATTCAAACTGTGGCGTAGCACCAATGGGGCTGGATGGGCAATGACGGAGGCGTGGCCGGGCATTCCTGGGCGGGGACATCTTCCTGGGCTGGCTGGGTGGCAAGGACGCAGCCATGCCATACTTCGGGTCTCTTTACGGGAAACTAATGCAGCACGCAGGCGCTATGGCTGCCACGCACTGCTGCACCCTCCTGCCAGGACTGCTTCAAGTTCTGGCGCGACTACTGCCGGGAGAGGAGGGGCGTAACTAAGGCAAAAATCACGTGGCAAAATCACCAATTAGTAACCCCCTCTCGGCACACACAAATAATTAGTAACCTACTCTCGGGAACCTGTGAGAACCTGCTGGATCCCACCTCTGATCCTGCCCCACAGTGCATAAAAGCAGAGTGAACCAGGGCTGGCAAACATGAAACCCTACTCAAGGAGGACCTATCTGGCAGACCCCACTTTAGAACCATGTAAGCCTTGGTTCATGCTCTCCACAGCACTATTAGGCATGACCTGGTTGGAACTGGACCTCCCTTGCAATAGTTTGCCGTGCTCCGTCCTGAATGCCTGAAAGAACCCAGTATATTTCCCTTCAGGACTGTTTCTTATAAGCGTGTTTTTCATCATGTTAATCGCTCTTCGAAATAATAGTTGAGCTTCAGGGTAACTGGGCTTCTTTACAGGGTTAGCTGAATCCAGAGGCAGCACCGGATGAAGACCCGGGATGAAGGCAACCTAGCACTTAGCAGAATCAAGTCTCTTAGCTGCTCAGACTATTGAGCAATCTGATCCCAAAAGTTTTTATGCCATCAGGGAGTGGCCCCTGCTTTGACCCAGCTGGTTGGCACAAAGACGTCCCTGGGTGATCTCCTTCCAGTTTTATCGTTCAACTAAGAACCAGAATCAGATGTGAGCAGATTCAAACATCACAAAACCCCATGTCTTTTGATCAGAGACCGGAGCCGGGAATTCCATGCTCAGCACTAAGTGCCCAGTCATGAAGGGACTCAAATTGGTTCATAACTGTGGCACAAGAAGAGATGGAGCTTCAGACTCTTAAGGCCCCCTTCCGCACATTCAGAATAATGCACATTCAATCCACTTTCACAATTGTTTGAAAGTGGATCTTGCTAATTCCACACAGTAAAATCCAGCTTGAAAATGGATTGAAAGTGCATTATTCTGCATGTGCAGAAGGGGTCTTAGCCATACCCCTTTCCTGACAGTTTGGAGCAAACAGAGCTTCCTGGAGTGTTTCGGGTAACGAAATCAGCACAGAGGGAGACTCAATCTCCCTCTTTCTGCATACCTAAGGTGACCTTTGTAAACCGGGACGGGCAGGTAGGCTGGCGGGTTGCCGCGCGTACAGACACAAGATAAAGACGCAAGCCAAGGGAGCGTATCAGCTCTTCTGGGGTGCTCCCGCTTCCGCCTGTCACAGGGTGGGAAACCTGAGCAACTCCTAGTTGCAGTGTTCTCCATGGTTCTGTAATGGGAGGCTGTCGCACTGCTCTATGCTCCCAGAAGGCAAAAAAAAGGGCAGCCTTCCAAAAATCAGGACACTTGAAAAAACCCACGGGACGCTGGACAAATTGTTTTAAGGTGGGACTGTCCCGCCAAAAGCAGGACGTCTGGTCAGCCTATGCATACCTCATTCTTGATCTGAACTGGGTCTACCCGCACCTGGGAATTAAGTCCCCAGCATGAAAACACTCGGTCCCATCTGTTGATTGTACACAGGGTGGGATACTTTGGCTTTGTAACCTCTGCATTCTCTGTTAGGTGACCAATTTAAGACTGTTATGCCCTGATCTGGATAACCATAGGCAAGCCTGATCAGAAGCTAAGCAGGGTTGGGCCTGGCCTAGTATTTGGATGGACGATCTCCTAATGATACGGGGTCATGATGCAGAGGCAGCCAATGGCAAACCACCTCTGCGCCTCTCTTGCCTTGAAACCCCTACGGGGTCATCATGCTGTGATTTGTTGGCATAAAAATGCCTTTGTGATGATTTCAACTGTAGCTTTGCCTCTGTGTTAGCCACCTGCTTTGTTTTACAGGAGATGACTGTCCAGTACATCCAATACAAGGGGATAAAGTTCCCCCCTGGGTATAACTCCGTGCACAGTCTTTGCTTCGCCGAGAACAAATTTGAAGTGAGGGATGACGATATCTTCAACGTCACTTATCCTAAGTCTGGTATGATTTAAAGGGGGACTGGGATGAAAAATCCTTAAAGGGATGGGCAGTTCCCAAAGAATTAAAATGTCACGCATTCTGCCTTGGATCCTTTCTTAATATCTTGAACATTGTGGCACAAACGTGTCAGACCTGACCTACTACACAATATTGGAAGACTGTTCTGTTGCTTTAGAGAGGTTTTCAGCATGCTCACTCCCTCCTGATTTTCTTAGCAGTCAATCCACAGGCATTGGAATTGTTCTGGGAATGGCATGTCTGCCTTGCCTCTGGATTTTCATAGTTGTGGAAAACTTTGTTTTCTTCTGCACGCGCCTCCAATAATGACGATTTTCAAGTGCTGTTGTCATCAGTGGCATCACAGTGTCACCCTTTTAAAAAAGAGCCTAAAATATCAATATATTCCTAGAGAGTTGTAACAATCGGCCAGCTGGTTCCCAGGTTTCATTTTTAAAAAGTCTCCAGACTTATCCCTTGTGGAGATGCAAGGAAATAGCATAGGAGGTAGGTAGGTAAAATGATGGATGGATGGATGGATGGATGGATGGATGGATGGATGGATGGATGGATGGATGGATGGAGACGGGACGGATTTGATTGGATGGGATTTGGATTTGGACGGACGGATGGATTTGACGGACGGACGGATTTGGACGGATTTGGACGGATGGACGGATGGATTTGACGGACGGATGGATTTGACGGATTTGGACGGATCGGATCGGACGGACGGACGGACGGATCGATCGGACTTGACGGACGGATCGGACTGATGGACGGATTTGGACGGATCGGACGGATGGATTTGGATTTGGATTTGGATTTGGATTTGGATTTGGATTGATGGATTTGGATGGATGGATGGATGGATGGATGGATGGATGGATGGATGGATGGATGGATGGTAGGTAGGCAGGTAGGCAGGCAGGTAGGCAGGTAGGCAGGCAGGTAGGCAGGTAGGCAGGCAGGCAGGCAGGCAGGCAGGCAGGCAGGCAGGCAGGCAGGCAGGCAGGCAGGCAGGCAGGCAGGCAGGCAGGGAGGCAGGCAGGCAGGCAGGCAGGCAGGCAGGGAGGCAGGCAGGCAGGCAGGCAGGTAGATAGATAGATAGATAGATAGATAGATAGATAGATAGATAGATAGATAGATAGATAGATAGATAGATAGATAGATAGATAGATAGATAGATAGATAGATAGATAGATAGATAGATAGATAGATAGATAGATAGATAGATAGATAGATAGATAGATATTCAGGGAGGGGAAGAGAGTGGTTTGACTACCACAGGCCAATCATGGAGAAGTAGGCTGGAGATGGGAACATTACACATGAAGAAAGGCCTGGCTTTCAAAAAGACAGGATAAAAGTAGTCTCAAAAGACTCAGAAAAAAACCAAGGGGAAAGAGCAAAAAAAATAAATAAATACCCCAAGCCAAATAAACCACAAAATCACAGCTAAAGTCACAGAAATGCATGTGGAAATCAGGGGGAAAGCGTGTATATGGCCAGACCAATGAAAAAACTCTATGTTAAAGATCCCTCTGTTAAAAATCCCTCACCCTCTAGTTGATGCAATTTCTAGACAACTAATTTGAAATTTTAAAAAGCCGTGGGGAACCTTTCTTACCTAGGTTCCCTTAATACCAATTTAATTGGAAAAATGTACTTTACTATGCATCTTTCTAATGTGATTTTTTTTTCTTCAGCATCCCCAACTATGGATGCTAGTTTTCATGGTGCAAAATGAAGATGTGAAAAACTAATTTCTTTATAGCAGATGGATACTTAACACTGTTGTCATATAAAAATTAATCAGGCAAATTTAACAACTGTGGCGTGTGTGTGTTTTAAGTATCCTTCAAACTCCCAAATTTCAATAATGGATTTGGAAATTCTCCCAAAAACTCAAATCAAAGTGGAGACATTGTTTGGTTTTGAATGTTTGGTTAGTTTTCACTTTGAATTGAGCGTTTCCTCTCTCTTTCCCTCAAGGAACGGTGTGGATGACAGAGATCCTCAGCCTTATCCTCAGTGGGGGAGAACCAACCTGGAATCAGAGTGTTCTCAACTCTCTGCGAGCGCCTTGGTTCAGCACACAGCTGGGCCTGGAGACAGCACACAACTGCCCATCCCCACGCCTACTCACTTGCCATCTCCCCATTCAGATCTTTCCCAAAGCTTTCTTTACCTCCAAGGCCATGGTAGGTGTTGGCTGGGATAGAATGTTGACCACGCTGGGGTCTGAAGTCCTGATCTTATCATGATGACTTCTTGACCCAGACAGGAGGAACTTCAGCTCATGGGGTTGGATTCAGCCTGCTTTTTCACTCAATGTTGCCTGACACTTCCCTTAATACATTCCCTATCAAACGTAGCTGGTCTTCAGATCCCCAAAATAGCATTTCTGGGTCATCAACAGTGACTCTTCCTCCTTTTTTCACCCGCAGAAAAACTGGATGGATCCAATCACCTATTTTTAATGGTAAATATGCGAGCTTACAGTTCTATCGTATACATTTTTATCCAGGGGGAAGTTTCACATTGTTCAGTGAGGTTTACCTCCAGTTGAATTTGAATAGGATTGCAGACTTCATTTAATCATGGTAGCCGTAATACTCTTGTATTAATACTTGCATTAACCATGGCCAAACATGCATAGCTTCCTAGCTCTGAGAGAGGTCTAGGTTGAGTTTGAGGTGGAAGGTTAGCCTGCAGAGGACCTGACCTTAGATAGTTATGGATTACACTGTCAGTTTCTGCCAGCATGGCCAATTGGCCATGCTGGTAGGGGCTGATGGGAATTGTAGTCCATAACATCTGGAGTCCCAAAGGTTCGCCACCACTCTGTCCCTTTAATGCCAGTTTGATTTGGAAGTCATTAACAGGAGGCGTTGTTTCACTTCATACTTTGAAAAGCTTCTACTGCTGATTCCCACTAATTACATCTCTGTTAAGGGCAGATATTTTTCCCTGCCTGCCTGGCAATCTTATTTGGCCCCCTAAAAGCAACAAGTTGGATCCAACCTGTTTTTCCACTAATGAAAAAGTAAGGAAGCATCTTATTCCCCCATTCAGAAAGGCCAGGCTGAGAATCACGGGGCCTGCAAAAGGCATGAGATCTGGGCTGTCTTACAGGAGAGAATTATGGGAGACTGAGTGAAGAAGGTGGCTGAATCCAACCCAGTATTCCTCTTTTGATAACATTTCCTGAGAGTTGAACTCTAGGGTCCTTCCACAGCTGGTGTACACTTCACGGGACCCCCGAGACGTTGTGGTTTCCTACTACTACTTTACAAAGATGTGTCGCACCTATGAGGATCCCAAATCCTTCGGTGACTTTCTGGAGAGCTTCCTGAGTGGAGATGGTGAGTTGGAGGAGAATTTCTACCTCAGTCAGAAATCTAATTTGTTGGCCCAGTTCATTGCCATGAGATTCAATGATGGATCTATTAGCCTGAGGTCAAACTTGCCTGTGAAGCTGATGTGACTGGAACGCTGGATGTGTAAAGCAATCATACACTTGAGGGACATGATCTAGATTGGAAACTTAGTGCTGGACAGAAAGAGTATTTAATTTTTCCCCTTGGAAAAGTTATTCTCCAAATAATAAAAAAAACTCCACCATCTCCTCTGGGCATTAAGCCTAGAAGAGGAAAAAAGGCAAATGGGAAGGAATTTCTGAAGTGGGAAATTTCTCAGAGCGCGGGGAAGTTAACCCCTTCTTCCTCACTGGTCACAGTTGCCCACATTAAAAGCCCCCCTATAGGTGCTTTTTTTCAGCTAAATTGTATCAACTATTCTTATTAGTGTTGTCTCATATAGCTGAGACCAATGAAAAGACGGAGGGGTTTATCAAGAGTTTTCAGAAGTTGAAGGGGGGGAAATGGAACTCTACTCAGAGGTGCTGAAATTATCACATGCCCGCACCAAACAATGGAGATAAATCCTCCTTCCAACTCTTGTTTGTGAACTGCTGAAACCTAGACGCTGGATTAAAGGGATCTTTGGACCAATCCAATAAGGCCATTCAAAGGCCAAAGTTAGGACACCTTGTCTTGGTTTTGTACTTCAAAGCAACTTTGTGATGCTCCTAATTTGACTAGCAAAACTGCATCGAAGTGCCTGCTTTTCTCCCTCCACAATGGAACTTGCAGTAGCTTCAGTGACAGCCCCTCCCCGTCCATCAGGGCCAGCGAGGGAGAGAGGGAGGGCGGCCAGAGTTCCACCACCGAAGACGACGACCCTTCAGCAGCAGCAGCAGCAGCAGCCCCCGCCAACCCTGCAGAAGGTCCCCCTCTTCCTCCCCGCCCGCTTCGCTCATGGGCCCCCCTGGACGCTTCCGCCTTTACGGCCCCGCCGGCCAATCAAGCGGCAGGAGGAGGAGGAAGGGCGGCGGCCCAATCGGCGCGCTCTCTCGGGACTCGTCACCCCGGAGGCGACGGGGAGGGAGGGGCTCCCGTCATTGGCTTCAAACGCGCCCCTCCCCCCTTGGCCTGGCTCCCCCGGGATCCCTGTCCCTCCCCTGGACCACGCCATGCTGACCGCCGCCTTCGCACGAGACCGCACGTGGATGTCATGGGGTGATTCCGCTATCTTCCCAAGCCTCTTTGAGCTTGGCAGCCCCTTTGGACAATGTAGCCGAGAGCCTAGGGCGCCACCTTCGCACGAGGCCCCACGTCGAGGTTGTGGCGTGTCCTAGCCTCTTTGGGCAGGGGAGCCGCTGAGGATGCTGCTGCCCTCCATTGGCCAAAGGTGTGAATTACAACCGCAACCCCCCCCCCCACCACCACCACCACCACCACGACGACGCAGCATTTCTCAGGTTATAGTTGCTATAGTGTGGCGTGTCGGGGCCACTTTGGGCAGGGGAGCCTCTGCCTCCTCCCCGTCCTGCCGCTTGATTGGCCGGCGGGGTGCCGATATGTCATTTTGGTGCAGCTATGTCTAAAAATGCACCCCCTGCAGGCACCAATGACCTGGTGCAAAATAAAAAAATTTTGGGTCGTGGTGTGGTGGCCGCCCATGGGCGGGGGGGGGGGGGGGGCATCCAACTCAGGTTTTGCCCAGGGCTCCAGTTTGCCTCCGTACGCCCCTGATGAGTATATTTGGATGGGGATAAAGGCATGAGAGGAAACAGCTAAAGGCCCCCCTCCCACCTGCTGTATCCAAATTTAGCACTTGCATCCACCCAGCTGAGGTATCTGCTCTAAAGTAGAAATTTAAAAAAACCAGGGTCTCCAATGAGAGTTGCATTTCTCCGCTCAACCCATGCTGAGTTCTGTGTCTCCATATTTCTATCTGAAGCACATGTATTTCAGGCAGGTAAGTGACTGTAGGTGATGATCAACTGGCTGATCAGCACCCAGGACAACTGTCTTCTCTGTCCAACTGTGCTCCCCACCCAGTAATGTGCACAAGAGTCCTGTCTCTCCGAGCTATGGAGAAGGGAGAATTTTTGCCCAATGCAACTTCTCCCATCCCAGTGCTGCAGGGACAGGATCAGGTGCACCTGGCAGAATAAGACCTTGTAGATATCCTTGCAAGCAACCCCTTCAAGGCTGGCACCTGCTTTGGCTAAGATATACCAAACTGGTGACTTATAACCCAGTCTATATTCCATTCTGCAGTGCCTCATGGATCCTGGTTTGACCACATCAAAGGCTGGATGGAGCTGAAAGGAAGAAGCAACATTTTCTTCATCAGCTATGAGGAGCTGAAGCAGGTGATCACGGTGGCAGGTGCCCCTTTCCCTCTCTTTCTCCAACTGATGTAAAGGGATATCCATCCAGAGGTGGGATCCAGCAGGTTCTCACAGGTTCCCGAGAGTAGGTTACTAATTATCTGTGTGTGCCGAGAGGGGGTTACTAATTGGTGATTTTGCCACATGATTTTTGCCTTAGTTATGCCCCTCCTCTCAGCAGTAGCGCGCAGAACTTGAAGCAGTCTAGCAGGAGGTGCACCGGCGTGCGTGGCAGCCTACGCCTGCATGCATTCGTTTCCCGCCCAAGGACCGGCGCAGCGGCTGCGTCCTTGCCACAGCCCTGCCCCGGAATGCCCCGCCCCCGGAATGCCCAGCCACGCCCCCATCGTGCCCCGCCCAGCCCCATTGGCGCTACGCCAAAGTTTGAATCCCACCCCCATGGGAACCTGTTACTAAAATTTTTGGATCCCACCACTGTATCCATTCCATTGGAAAGGGCAGAACACATCATGCAGATCTGGATTTCAGTCCAAAGATCTTACACTGAAAGGACTGGAAGATTATGGAAAGAATTTAGAAACAGAGATTCCCAACAATGATAATTAGAAGCAGGTCTATGGGTGCTTTGCAGCATCACATACAATCTCACTTTGCAGAATTTCAGTGTCCAGTGCTCAGTTCACCATTATTACAAGAAACACGTATTTAACTTAGAAACAACAAACCACTCACGTTTCTAGGGGCTGCGACGGTAGACTTCGAAACACATGGGGCTCAGAATCCTGCAGTCTAAAAGTGTATAATCTGTCTTTGCATCTTGTCAGAACCTGCGGGGAAGTGTGGAACAGCTCTGCCGTTTCCTAGGAAAGGAGTTGGACGATGAGGCCGTCACCTCCGTGGTGGAGAATGCCTCCTTTGAAGCCATGCGGAGGAATAAGATGTGCAACTCTACTATGCTGCCCAAGGAGCTCATGGACCAGGAGAAAGGAACCTTTCTCAGAAAGGGTGAGGAGCAAAGGTGTTAGGATTTCCTTTAGGTAGGTTTCCTGCAGCTAAGAACTGTAGGGGAGTGAGCAAGGAAGGACGTTGTAACCTGGGTGTGGTAGACCGACCACTGACCGAAAGGGGAGCAAGACCAGCATCTTTGTACTTTGATACAAGAGTATTTATGCCAAAATGTATTTTTACTTTAGCAAATAGGAGCGGGAAAGAGAGAGAGAGAAAGAGAAAAAGCAGGGCTCGGTAGGCACTAGGCCCCGAGCAGAGCTTTGTACAACAAAGAAGGTCCGACATGCTTTGTTCTGTGGCAGAGGAATATGCAATCTACTAATATGTTTTGGTGGAACAGAGCATAGTAAGTTCAGCTCTTGAGAAGCTAACAAAAGGGGGGATTTAACATACATAGAACCAGCGATGGGATTCAAATAATTTAAGAACCAGTTCCGGTGGTGGGATTCAAATAATTTAACAACTGGTTGTTTACAAGCGCCATTTTAACAACCAGTTCTGTCGAAGTGGTGCGAACCTGCTGAATCCCACCACTGCATAGAACCCAAGAACTTCTGGGCCCCAAGATGTCTCTAGGTTTGGTAAACTGAATTTCTGCTTCTTCATTTTGCAGGAGTCTGTGGGGACTGGAAGAATAATTTCACTGTGGCCCAATCTGAATATTTTAAAAGGGTTTACAAGGAGAAGATGGAGGGACTGAAAGGAATCTTTCCTTGGGAACAAACTGGACCTATGAAGCACCCTTAACTTCTGGATTGAGATGTTCTGGGGCTAAAACCTTCCTTGACATTATATCTTTCCTCAAAATCCTAAATCTGTAGGGGGTTTATTGTGATCACTCAGGGAAAAGTACTCTGCAAATACTTAGAGGCAGTGTATCTTAATATTACCTGGTAAAGTTCATGGTGATGAGGCAAGTTCATATCTTTTTAAAATGTTAAGGCATGGAGTGAGCAGCATGTGAAAAGATAAGCACAGCACAACTACAAAAATGTAATAAATGATGCCTCTCAGAGGGATGTAAACAACACAAGGGGGAAAAGATCTTACACAAATGAAACATTGGCCCTTTCTGCACATTACAAATAAAACATCTTGCAGACATTCTAAAAAGAAATGTTTTGGATTGTTTTTTGTCCGCATAGCATTGCTAGAGAAAGTGGTTCTTTTTCCTATCTCCCTCCCTCCCCCAGCACTAGCTCTTATTCATGCCTGCTATTTTCTCCCAGCTGTGATTATCCATCCTGCTTGCCATTTGCTGAAGGTTTGTGATGGTGGTTTCCTCTGCTTGCAGCTCATCCCCCTGCAATTTCACTCTATAAGATGCATGAAATGCATGAATAAAGTTAGTTTGGACCGGTGATCCCATGCACGTGTCATTGTTCCTTTTTTTTCTTGTTGTTTTCAGTGAGACATCTTTGAAGCTA
The DNA here is from genome assembly GCF_021028975.2 of Sphaerodactylus townsendi. Classification (NCBI taxonomy): domain Eukaryota; kingdom Metazoa; phylum Chordata; class Lepidosauria; order Squamata; family Sphaerodactylidae; genus Sphaerodactylus; species Sphaerodactylus townsendi. The sequence continues at coordinate 21,093,964 of NC_059439.1, read as the reverse complement.
TGACAACTCAAACTATGTACATATTGCAGATTCTCAAGTTGTGTCATCATAGCTTTGAAGACATCTCTCTCAAACCAAAACACAAAGCGGGGTAATGGTTAAGAGCAGCAGACTTTAATCTGGAGATTCCCCAGTCCTCCCCATGAAGAGAGCAGTATCAAGGCTTTAAAAAAGAGTAGTAATGAGATAATTTTGTTCTGGAGGGATGGCATGCAAGGGAGGGGAGGGGCCTCAGCATCTGGACCTGGCCCACCCACCCAAGCAGAGAGAGGGGGAGGGGAGGGGTGGCATGCAAGGGAGGGCAGAGGAGGGGGCCCTGCATCTGGACCTGGCCCACCGACCCTAGTGGGGGGAGGGGAGGGGAGGGGGGGGAGGGGTGGCATGCAAGGGAGGGAAGGGAGTGAGGGGTGGCATGCAAGGGAGGGGGAGGGGAGGGAGGGGTGGCATGCAAGGGATGGGAGAGAAGGGGCCTCGGCATCTGGCCATGGCCCACCCACCCTAGTGGAGGGAGGGGGAGGGGAGGGAGGGATGGCATGCAAGGGAGGGGAGAGAAGGGGGCCCGGCATCTGGCCATGGCCCACCCACCCTTGTGGAGGGAGGGGGAGGGGAGGGAGGGGTGGCATGCAAGGGAGAGAAGGGGATTCCCCAGTCCTCCCCATGAAGCCTGTTGGATGACCTTGGACCTCAGAGCCCTTTCAAACCCATCTACCTCGCAAGATGCCCTGTGCAAGTGTGGTGGTGATGGTGGTGGTGGGTAAGGCGATTGTAAGCCTCTTTGAGACTCCTTACAGTGGAGAAAAAGCGGGGCATTAAAACTGTCTCTTCTTCAGACGAACGAATGAGCAGAAGAAAGCTGATTTTTATGTTTTCATCTGAGCTAACTAGCTGGATTTCCCACCTGCAAAGATCTTGGGGGTGGAGGGGCAGGGGAGAGAGCTTATTTGTTCTCTTGGCTGAGTACCTGGAACCTGTTCAAGTAGTAAATTTTGACGTTTACCCACTCGACAGCTTTTGTGGCATAAAAATCTCCATCTTGCCTGCTCTCCTTTCCTCTCAGAGTTAGTTCGGTTGGAAAAAAATTTTTTTAAAAAAGATCTTCAGGGGAATATAAGCGATGAATGCAAGAATTTTTTTGAAGAACACGGCCCCTTTGCTTATTGGCATACAAACGATGGCCAACGCAACACAGGGCTGTATGGATGTGTCTGTGTGTGGCCCAGCTTTTGATTTCTGTAGCAAAAAGCCGCTGGCTCACCTGTGAGTCACACCCTTGACCTGTTTGCATGCATCCCAGCTGCTTTACATAGTAATGAAGAAACAATATGTCCTGCTCGTGATCAGGACAGTTAAAGACTTGTGAAACAGAAGAATTTCCACTGTTGGGAGATTATTCTAGACAGGTGTTACAGGGCAAACCTCAGGACACATTCCTGGGAGAAAGAGTAGACCTGGGCCTCTTCCACACATGCAGAATAATGCACTTTCAATCCACTTTGCAACTGGGTTTTACTGTGCGGAATAGCAAAATCCCCTTGCAAACAGTTGTGAAAGTGGATTGAAAATGCATTATTCTGCATGTGTGGAAGGGCCCTAGATATGATTCTGAGCAGATCTGCATAGGATTGCTCTCCGTGTCTGCGGCAGCATAACCAAACTTTTTTTTAAATTTTAAGAACTGTGCCCAGTTCTTCAAATACCATTGATTGATCCTAACTTAGGTAGGCCTTTGCTGTAGCTTATTTATGTCCATTTCTTCTCCGTCCACGGTTAGTCTAACAGGGATCCGGGAGGAAGGCAACATGGTACAGCCAGTGGTGGGATCCAAACATTTTAGTAACAGGTTCCCATGGTGGTGGGATTCAAACTGTGGTGTAGCACCAATGGGGCTGGGCAGGGCACAACGGGGGCGTGGCTGGGCATTCCGGGGGCGGGGCATTACTGGGCGGGGCTATGGCAAGGACGCAGCCGCTGCGCAGGTCCTTGAGCGGGAAACGAATGCACGCAGGCGCAGGCTGCCACGCACGCCGGTGCACCTCCTGCCAGACTGCTTCAAGTTTTGCGTGCTACTGCTGAGAGGAGGGGCGTAACTAAGGCAAAAATCACGTGGCAAAGTCACCAATTAGTAACCCCCTCTCAGCACACACAAATAATTAGTAACCTACTCTCGGGGACCTGTGAGAACCTGCTGGATCCCACCTCTGGTACAGCCCGATCTTGTCAGATCTTAGAAATAAAGCAGGGTTGCTACTTGGAAGGGAAGCCACCAAGGAAGGCCCTGTAGAGGAAATCAATGGCAAAACACAACTGCTAAATCACCTTGAAGGCCCCTTGTGGGAGCCACTGTAATTCAACTTGACAGCCCTTTGCACCCATGAGGATCCACTTACAGCATCCAAAGTGGGATCTACTCCAAGAAACCTATGCTGGAATCAAAATGGGTTTGTCCTCACATTTTTGTCAGAATAAAATAGTGTTAATCTTTGAAATGCCACACGAGTCTTTTTTTTAAAACACTGTTTGAAGATAGTCCCACAGATTAATTCCTTCATTTTATGGGATTCTTCTCCACATTAGGAACAATTAGCTAGGTGTCAACCACGACATCCACAGGAGCCTGCGTGTTGAGAGGCACTCTACCAAGGAGCAAGACTTTTGCTGAATATTATTATCCAGGAAAGCAATGAGAATCTCCTACGCCAGTGGTGTAGTGGCTAAGAGCAGGTGCACTCTGATCTGGAGGAACCGGGTTTGATTCCCAGCTCTGCTGCTTGAGTTGTGGAGGCTTATCTGGGGAAATCAGATTAACCTGTACACTCCCACACACGCCAGCTGGGTGACCTTGGGCTAGTCACAGCTTCTCGGAGCTCTCTCAGCCCCACCCACCTCACAGGGTGTTTGTTGTGAGGGGGGAAGGGAAACGAGATTGTTAGCCCCTTTGAGTCTCCTAACAGGAGAGAAAAGGGGGCTGTAAATCCAAACTCTTCTTCTTCTATACCAGGGAGGAAGACCTTAGCTGAGTGTGATTGTCCAGGAAGGCAATGAGCATCTCCTCAAGGCCAGCAAACGCATTTTCGACCTTGAGCACTTGAACCCACATAGATGCCAGAAAAGTGGTCTTCCCGCCACGGGAAACCATGCACTCTGTGCAACCTCAGAGGCACGCTCCTCTCTCCTTGCAGCGGGACTTCGAGCCCCCCCCCCCCCCCGCCTCAGGCTTTTATTGTTCTGCTGAAGGGGTTTGTGGATCGCCGTCAAGGGCACTGGCAGGGGGCGGAGAGCAGAGCCGCCCACCCAGGCTGGTCCCCCCACCCACCCTCCGTCCGTCCGTCCGTCCGTCCGTCCCTCCCCCGCTCCCCGCCTCCCCCTCCCCCTCCCCCTCCCGCTGAAGCGCTGCCGCAGTCGCGCCTCCACGTGCCCTTGGCCGGGCTCCTGCGGGGACTGCAGCTGCAGGCTGCCGCGGCGTCGGGGGCCGGGATCGCTGCCAGGGGGTGGCCCCAGGCTGGGCTGGCTGGCCGGCCGGGGCGGAGAAGGGGGCCGGGCAGCGCCGAGTCTGCAGGCGGCGGCACAAGCGGCAGCCGGAGAGCGGCCGAGCCCGTCCCGTCGGGGCATCCATCGCACCATGGTGAGCCATTCGGGCGCGGGGAAGCGAGGGCTGGCATGGCGCTCCCCGGGGGTTGCTCGGGAGTAGGCGGGAGACGTCTCCAGGAATGGGTAGGCAAAGGCGCGCGGGGAGAGAGTCTGCCTCCCTCCACCCCTCCCAAACCCTTGGAACCCGGGGTAGGGCTTTGCAACATTGGGGGGTTGATTCGGATAGGGCTTTGCAATATGAGATTCGATAGGGCTTTGCAATATGAGAGGGGGGGGGGGTTGGAGCTCAGGTGGAGCTTTGTAATATGGGGGGTGGGGGTTGGGATTGGGAAGGGTGCATTTGGGGCGCTGCTTAGGGCATCAGTCTGAGGACGGAGGAGAGGGCCGGCTGGTCTTGGGGTGGGACCGTGGCCGATCGCCCAAATCTTCCTAATGATCCATCTCAGTGAAAGGGCATCGCCGATGAGCCAAGAGGAAGGGTGGGCAATAGAAGGTGCCCGCTATAACCCCGGCAGGGCCTGTTGCATGGATGTAGTGGAGCTCCCCATCAGCGTTTGGTGTTCGGAATTGTGCATTTGGGTATGATTAAGGAACAGGGAATACGAGAGAGTGGTTTGTGCACGCGCGTGTGGCTCTGTTCACAAGTGACACTTGCAAGCGCCCCCCCCCCCCCCCAGTTTCCTGCAGTTTGGGCATCAGGAGCTAGAACCCACCAGAAGTTGCTGCCCTTTCCTTCTCTTCCCTGGTCTTTCCCTCACAACCCTAGTAAGTCATTCTAGACCTGAAGGGGAAGAAGAAAAGAAGCATCAGTATTGATAGGATCTGGGAGAGGAAAATGCCCTTCGATGCCAGGACTTGCCCAGCTTGCTAGCTGGTTTCACCTCAGCGAGATCCCTGGGAGATAAACCGATCTCATCTCTGCCGGCGATGCTGGCAAGGATCAGCCACTGATCGCCAAGGATCAGCCACTGATGCTCTTCCCCGGGCACAAAGTGACAAGAGAACTTTTGTGGATGGGCTTTTGGGTCCTGTGATCCGGGAAGGGGGAAGGAGGTGATGGAGAGCGTGGTGCCTTAGAAAGCGTTTTCAAGGCTTCCCTCCAACGGAATTTCAGAAAGGTTGAGTGGCAATTTGCTGCTCAGTGGGGGGGAAAAACCTCCACATCTTCAGGATGCACCTGGATAACATGGGGGCTAAACTGCACCCTACAGAGTTGTGTGCATCAGGGCTTGGTAGGTGCTTCTCAGGTGGGCATTGGGAAAGGGATGTTTCGGAGAGAAAATGTGACAGAGGAGAAACTGGTGTGCTTTACCATTTCACTCACACACACACACACACACACACACACACACACACACACACACACACACACACACACACACACACACAGAGAGAGAGAGAGGCCCCTTCCACACACGCAAAATAATGTGTTTTCAAACCACTTTCGCAACTGTTTGCAAGTGGATTTTGCTATTCCGCACAGCTTCAAAGAGTGCTGAAAGCAGTTTGAAAGTGCATTATTCTGCATGTGCAGAATGAGCCAGAGAGAGAGAGAGAGAGAGAGAGAGAGAGAGAGAGAGAGAGAAAGAGAGAAAGAGTTTCTAAAGCAAATACACATTTGTGATCTTCCATCAGGAGCTTTCTGGGGAGGGGGCAATCAGGGGAATAAAAAAGGCCAGTGGAGAAAAGATTACACTGTTTCTTTCCTCTACCTCTTCTCTGTCCCCCTTGGCCCTCGCTGAAGCCATCTTGCCCTAGGAGAAACATGTGTTCATGTAATGTGGCGGGCTTAACACTGGGATCGGTGACTTCTTATAATTAAAGAGCCAAGCTGTATTGACATTTGGAGACAGAGATCGACAGAGAAGCCGTATAGAATGTTTACGTGACTGACAATAGCATTCTGAATGTTATTGGCAATTGACCTGTCTGTGAGCTATTGGCAATTGACCTGCCCATGAAGTTTTTTGGCAAACTGAACACCGATTGCTACGAGTCCTTTAATAGGAAGTGGCATACATGAAATCTTACAGTAAGCAGTACATAAAACAGGAGCCCTGTGCACAATTGTCTTAATGCACTGGCGTGCTTCTGCACATAGCTGACTTTTAGATTGCTGGCAACTGTTCCCCTCTATGCTTTCCCTTTCTGCAAAGCATCTTTACAAACCCTTCAGCCCCATATATTTTTATTTTCCTTGCCATTCTTTCATGTTCTGGTTCTTCTAGCCACTCACCTTCCCCTCCAATGTACCATACCTTAATAGATTTTTGTTTTCTCTCCTTTTTAAAAGAGAAATGTTGGATTCTGTGCTGAGCCACATTTGGCTGTGGAACCATAACATGCTGAGCCCTGGTTTAGCAGTTCTTTCTGTCCTTCCTTTGGGCACTGCTTTTTGGGGTAGCTGCAGGTTCAAAGACCCCTCCGACAGCGGGCACCTAGTGTCATTGCTTAATTTCAAAACTTAATTCCTAGGCTTCACCCTGGTTGGATGTCATACTTTCTACCCCGCTTTGTCCCTAATCCCGGAATTGTGAGGGCTGGAATTAGATGCAGTGACTTCGCTAAGATGGGAAGTCTGTGCTTTGGGAGGAGATGGGAAATAGCCTTTTATTCTCCATGCAAACCATTCCCACATACTTGATGGCAGACAGAAGGATAAATGTGAACCAGAAGTACACAGATATCATTCACGGCCATTCTAGTTATCAAGATGTTGGTTCAAAAACTGGGTGAACCAGGAGGATAAATCCCATTGATTAAAAAAGCGAGATTTAAAAAAAAGATTTTAAAAGTCTATTTTAAAAGGTGCTTTAACAAAAAAAAAATCCCAATGCATATCAAGAGAAGGCACTGTTCATTGGGGATATCTTTAATATGGAATACACTAAACTTTTTTTAAAAGTACGTGATTTGTAATGTACAAAATTCTAACAGGTAACTATTTGCAGAATACCTATACAACTTGGGTGAATTTATTATTAAGCTATCTGTTGATCGCTGTTCTCTTTGTATTAGGCCCAGATTTATTTATTTATTTCTTCAAAATAATATTAATAGAAATCAACGCATTAAAATATCTTTCAAACATAAGTTAATAATCACGTAATACATTGTCATATGAATTTAATATTTTTTTACACCTTGAGTTGCCAACTGTCTGGAGAAAAATGTCCCATCCTTTTAATATGGGCTTAGTGGCATGTTATTTACTTCCATGCCATTTAAAGCTTCAACTTCTACACATTAAGCCTCTATTAAAGGAACAGGACATTTTTCTCCAAACCTGTTGGCGACCCTATGGATGCTCCATCAATAAAGGCAATAATTGCAATTAATATGCTTAATTGATTTGGTTACATTTTTAAATAGTCCTTGTCCAAAACCATAATCTAATTTCCAATCCATACCACAAACAATAGAACGAGGAAACAGTCTGGAAGAAACTCAATCAGATTTGCTCTGTTAGATTTTCTAAAATCATAGGGATTGGTAGAGAACTTCTCCTTAGCCGTACATGAAACTCTTCTGAAACTTCCTAAAGCTCCCAGTAGTAACGATGGCTGCTGAATTATGTCCTTTTACCGTATGAGCTGAGTTTACGCTGTCGGAGTACAAAGTGCTGCGGAGAACAGCTGACCCTTTTTAGAGATAGAATACTGAACTCAGGGAAGAAGCTGTACTTCATAACTGGAATCAGAAATTCCAGTTCTGAGGGGGACAAAACTGGGACAGAACAAGGACGAACTCAGTGGTAGTGGGAGTTGCTGGGTCGAACCTAGTACTAAACTGAGTCGACTCTGCCAGTGGGGAATTGCCCTAAGAGTCCTTTATCTGACCTAGTCAAGGCAACTGGTATGCATGACTTCTCTTGTATGAAGGAGTATACCTGTATGTCACGAACAGTGCCGTCCTACAGAGTTAATCTTAGACTTTCCACTTTGGCTTGGGGAATGCTTAGAGATAAGGGTTGGTGCTTGGGGAAGCCAAAGATTAAGGAAGAAACAGAGATCCATGTGGATACCATAGAGTCCTCAGTTTCCTTCAGGATAATGTATCTCCAGAGTCCGGCGGTCAGTTGTCATACCGGGAGGACTCCAGGCTTTGCCTGCAGATTGGCAAGCATATGATGACCTTAGATTGAAGTGGATTGCATTTTTAGTGTCTCCTCGTTTGAGATATAGTTTACAGTGTGAGCTGTAAATCTTCCCATGTTCAATAGTCCAAGAAGAAGAAGAAGAGTTTGGATTTATATCCCCCTTTTCTCTCCTGTAGGAGACTCAAAGGGGCTGACAGTCTCCTTGCCCTTCCCCCCTCACAACAAACACCCTGTGAGGGAGGTGGAGCTGAGAGAGCTCTGAGAAGCTGTGACTAGCCCAAGGTCACCCAGCTGGCGTGTGTGGGAGTGTACAGGCTAATTTGAATTCCCCAGATAAGCCTCCACAGCTCAGGCGGCAGAGCTGGGAATCAAACCCGGTTCCTCCAGATTAGATACACAAGTTCTTAACCTCCTACACCACACTGCTCAGAGTCTCAGTGGATATGCAGCCATTGAAAATGACCGCTGTCTCTGAGGTGATTTTAGGGGACCGATGGTTCTGCCTCTGTGGTATCTGATGTAGGATGTTTGTCTCCCTGATGCCAAGTTGTCAGTGAGCACTGTGCCCTGAGAACGCAATTCAAAGTAGGGTGTAATTTCAGGCCCTTCCGCACATGCAGAATCATTCACTTTCAATCCACTTCCACAATTGTTTGCAAGTGGATTTTGCTATTCCGCACAGTAAAATCCAGCTGCAGAGTGCATTGAAAGTGGATTGAAAGTGCATTATTCTGCACTTGCGGAAGGGGCCTCAGCGAGATTATATGAAGGACTGACACCTGTAAAATGAAATCTCCATTAGCTCTGAGGGACCAACAGTGCCATTCTAAGGAGAGTTGTGTCATTTTTAAGCCCACTGATTTAGAAATCAGACACTGTGTGTAAGATGACACTGTATGTGGTCTCTATCCACTCCTACTCACCAGATGGGCATTCTCAGTCAACTCTTGAGCATCTTGACTACGATACTTGCCTACTTTATAGGGTTATTTTAAGTATTACTGAGGTAATGTGAATGAGAAACTGAATGCACTATGCAAATACTTGGTAATAATACAAGTTGTTGTTTGTATGTCCAGTGTGTCTTTCCCTTCAGTACCCACAATTGCCCCTGTACACACTGGGGATTTCGGATGCCGAAATCTCCTTCTTGAGTCCAGGTACCTCTTCCATGTTCAATATATGTGCATGTTCTGAATGCGCCAGTGATTATGAAAACTGATCTGGATGTGTGGCAGTTATTCCAGATTAATTCATCTGGAACAACAGAACGAGACGAACGGTTAACAACGGCTGACGCACAAGGCAGGGGTGACCCAGAATAGCTCCATGGTTACCTTTATCAGACGGGCCACATTTTCAGGCAGAAAGGATTTCTGGGCAACTCAAAAGATTGCTACCTGATGGTTTTAGGATGCAAAAAGGTCATTGGGCTTGCTTGTTCAAGGCACTGGATTCTTAGAGAAGGCTTTTAAAAACTTGTATTTATCAAGGTGCAAAAATGGAGCAATTCAGGTTGTGGCTGGTGCCAGAGAGAGAGAGAGAGAGAGAGAGAGAGAGAGAGAGAGAGAGAGAGAGAGGATATCACTGCTCTATTCCCAGAGGAAGGTGTCTGTCTGTGTTTCTGCAGCCGCTGTTCCCACTACAACCGTCTGTCTTGCACGCTCTCCAAGAGGCTGAGCCAAGAAGGGGCCTCCCGGCTCTTTCCTGCCAGTGGCTGCGTGGGAAGGGGGGGGGGGGGTTTGCCTCTTCCTGCTGCAGATAGAAAACTTTCCCGCACAGAGGCTGGCTCCAGGTCTCTGCTTTCCAGAAAGTGGCAGCCATGGTGGCGATAGGAGGCACCTACGAGTCATCCATCATCTTCTAAAGTTGCAAGCCGAGCAACCAGGTCAATTGAAGCTTTGTTTTGGGGAGAAGGCAGAGGATAGTCACATTGCCTACGGAAAGAGCATGTGTTTTGCATGCGAATGTCAAGGGTTCGATCCATGGTGCCTCCAGGTGGCTGTCCAGACACGAAGAAGGTTCCTGCCCCCCCACAATCACAACTAGTGAAAGAAGAGCAATAAGAAAAAGTTGGTCCAGGCCAAATCCCTTAATGGGGATCAGCTTGAGTTGGCTGCACCCTAGCATAGCCTAACTTAACCTCACAGAATCTTTCAAATTATCTTTAAAACAGTAAAATAAAAATGTAAATGGAAGAAAAAAATCTATTTAATATCATACAAATAAGGGTTTTTAGGGTTTTCTTAAAACGTTCAGACTTCTCTTGTGCAGATGGAGAGGTTTTTTTTTCTTTCACACTTCCAAACTTTAACCAGCCTGTATAAGTCCAAAACAGGGGTAGGGAACCTGCGGCTCGAAAGCCGCATGCGGCTCTTCTGCCCTTGCACTGTGGCTCCACGAGCCGAGCCGCCGGCCCCATCCTTGCCCGCCCTGCAGGCAGCAGGGCGGGCAATAATCTCAACTGCCCACGGCTCGGCTGAGCGCCGCGGGCTTCCCCTCAGGCAGCAGGGCGGGCGCATCCATGTGCTTCTCAGAATGAGCGGAGTAAAAGGTAAAACCCCCCCCCTACATATATAGTGTTATCTTTATTTTAAATGTCAAAAATTATTTGTGGCTCCAAGTGTTTTCTTTTCCCGTGGAAAATGGGTCCAAATGGCTATTTGAGTGTTAAAAGTTCCCTACCCCTGGTCTAGAATCAGGAGGAAAGCTTTCCAGATGACTTTGAGCCACAGAAGCTTCCCTTTTGTGAATCTAACTTATCAAAATATCCTTCCTTCTCGAACATGTGAGCTTTAAGCAGTGCAGACAAGTAAATTTTGAACTCTCACAGAGCTCTGCTCTTCCCCACAAGTGCACGCACAAACCTATCAATTTTTGGAAAAGTTGATTCAACAGTGTAGCTCCCTTGCAACTTTTTTTAAACAAATCCTTTCTCACAGACAGTTTTAATAGCCTAACCCTGTATATTTTCCAGCATACCTCTTGCAAATGGAGCTGTATCCCAATTCCCTACTTTTCCACGACGTTCAAAAACAAAACACAAACCAAAATCAGTCTGAATTAGCAAAGTCATTTGATCTGGATTCTGGCTTGAGGGCCGATTTTTCCCCCCAGTGGCGTAAAAAGGCCAAAAACACTCAGAAAGAGAGTTCCAGTCCTAGGTGTGGCTTTGGTTCCTGCTAGCAACTGGTAGGCACAGTGCAAAAGGAGGCTATTGTCCCTCTTTATTAAGTACAGTTGGAAGATTTGGAATAATGGCTGCTTCTTTCGGTTGGCCCTCTTCCCTTCCAGCCCCCCCCCCCCTCCATTTCCTTTGCTGGGTGGAGCTGCGGAAGGAATGAGCTCACAGTTGCTAATGTATTCCAGATGGAGCCTCGGCTGCTCCGTTTCCAGGTCTTGGCACCTTCCCAAACTCTTTCTTTCGGGCTGCCCCCTCATGCCCCCTTCTCTTTTATACATGGCTGATCTCTGCCCACGTCTGCCTGGCTGCCCGGTTCCATTTGGCTCCCCTGTAGGGGGAAGCAACCCATCTGCAGGCACGAAGCTCCCTAGAACGTATTGCGGGTAATTAAAAAAACGGCCTGACTTTTAACTTGCTGAGCAAGGCAGAATGTCGAGAGGGGTCAAGGGAGTGGCCCTGGCACCGGAGCCGTGTCACGAGTTGTGTGGTGTTGTGTCGCATGAGAGCAACGAATTAGGCTACGGTCCTTGTGTGGCAACCAAACAACGTGACAGCTGACTAGAACCCGAGCCTGAGCGTGATTCTTTTGAGGACTGAATGGTGTGGCGATGTGCAGGGGATGTGGATTCTCAAGTGACAAGTGCCATCAAAGGCTCTCGTGGCGTGCGGGACGGCAGGGCAGGCCCACAGGGGCTGCTGGATGCTCACCAATGTCACCCTGCGTGCTCTCTCTTTTGTGTCTTCCCAGGAACCTGAACCGGTGGAGGAATGCGTTCAGAGCACACTGGCCGCTTTGTACCCCCCATTCGAAGCCACTGCCCCCACCCTGCTGAGCCAGGTCTTCGAGGTGCTGGAGCGGACTTACCAGCACGACGCCCTGCGCTATACCCTTGACTTCCTCGTTCCTGCCAAGCACATTCTGGCTCGCGTCCAGAGTGAAGCCTGTGTGAGTCTCTGCATTGGTCTGGCTCCATTCCTCTGGAGTACCCTCAGAACGGGAAATCGCTGCCTGCACAAGGCAACACAAAAGCTGTTTGTTCTGGTGCTGAAGTCTCAACACAGGCCTCCATCGGAGGCTTAAATTGATCTAAAGCTAAGCTCAGGGTCTCTTTCTTCAGTCCTAGAACTGTGTCCTAGAATGGGGCTGAGAGAGCTCCGAGAAGCTGTGACGAGCCCAAGGTCACCCAGCTGGCATGTGTGGGAGTGTACAGGCTAATCTGAATTCCCCAGATGAGCCTCCACAGCTCAGGCAGCAGAGCAGGGAATCAAACCCGGTTCCTCCAGATTAGATACACGAGCTCTTAACCTCCTACGCCACTGCTGTTTCTCTCAGTTGTATCTCAGTTACATCATCCATCCGTACAACAACTCCCCACTGAATCTCTCCTGAGCACCAATCACGTATTAAATGTGGTAATATGGCTAGCCGAGAGAGCCAAAAGCGATTCTGGGCTGCATCAATAGGACTCTAGTGTCTAGATTGAGGGACATAATAGTACCACTCTATTCTGCATTGGTCAGACCTTACCTAGAATGTTGTGTCTGGTTTTGGCACTACAATTCAAGAAGGATATTGACAAGCTGGAACGGGTCCTGAGGAGGGCGACTAAATTGATAAAATGTCTGGAATCCGTGCCTTATGAGGAGAGACTTAGAAGAAGAGGAAGAAGAGTTTGGATTTATATCCCCCCTTTCTCTCCTGTAGGAGACTCAAAGGGGCTTACAATCTCCTTGCCCTTCCCCCCTCACAACAAACACCCTGTGAGGTAGGTGGGGCTGAGAGAGCTCCGAGAAGCTGTGACTAGCCCAAGGTCACCCAGCTGGCGTGTGTGGGAGTGTACAGGCTAATCTGAATTCCCCAGATAAGCCTCCACAGCTCAGGCTGCAGAGCTGAGAATCAAACCCGGTTCCTCCAGATTAGATACACGAGCTCTTAACCTCCCACGCCACTGCTGCTCCTTAGGTAGCTGGGTATGTCTAGTCTGGAGGAGAGAAGGTTAAGGGGTGACATGATAGCCATGTTTAAATATTTGAAGGGATGTCATGTTGAAGATGGAGCAAGCTTGTTTTCTGCTGCTCCAGAAACTGGGACAAGGAGTAATTGATTCAAAATGCAGGGAAAGAGATTCCACCTAAATATTGCTTCCTGACAGAAAGGGCTGTTAGACAGTGGAATACCTTGGAGGGTGGTGGAATCTCCTTCTTTGGAGGTTTTGAAACAGAGGCTGGATGGCCATCTGTCAGGAGAGCTTTGATTGTGTATTCCTGCATGGCAGGGGGTTAGACTTGATGGCCCTTGTGGGCTTTTCCAACTCTATGATATGTATGTGTATTAAGTGCCATCAGGTTGCTTCTGACTCATGGAGTCTGTATGAATCAGTGTCCTTCAAAATGTCCTATAATTAACAGCCTTGCTGCGTGAGAAGATTTTTTCATTGGTTTTAGGGATATGACCAGCTCTGCTCTCCTTCTGAATAACCGGAGGAGGGAGCGTTTCACAGCTTCAAAACACAAAGACAGAAACCAGATGTATGATTTTAGCACCTTGAGAATCCCAGCTTTCATGCAAAAATAGGGACTAGAAATGCAAATTTCTAGTCCTTACAACGATGAAAGTATGCTTAAATGTGAAATGGATGCTAAATTATTGGATACCAATGGGGGAAGGTGATGTATTTCTAATGGACAGCATGCATTTGCACAATAAGCAAATTTTAGCCCTATTGCAATATTTATTTATGTCCTAGAAATACAGTTTATTGGTGCTGGTTATTTTTAAAGTGCAGTGTATCCATAGTCTTAAATATATTTTTTTAAATTTACCTCATGTATGTCCCACATTTTTCCCAAGTTGTGACCAAAGGTGGTTTACATGATCTCCTCTCCTTTTATCTTCTCAACAACCCTGTGTGGTAGGCTAGGGTAAGAGTGTGTGACTGGCACTAGGTCACTGGGTCTCCCAAATCCTAGTCTAACATTGTAACCAGTGGTGGGATCCAAAAATTTTAGTAACAGGTTCCCATGGTGGTGGGATTCAAACTGTGGCGTAGCGCCAATGGGGCTGGGTGGGGCATGACGGGGGCGTGGCCGGGCGTTCCGGGGGCGGGGGATTCCTGGGTGGGGCTGTGGCAAGGTTGCAGCCGCTGCGCCGATGCTTGGGCGGGAAACGAATGCACACAGGCGCAGGCTGCCATGCACGCCGGTGCACCTCCTGCTAGACTGCTTCAAGTTCTGCGCGCTACTGCTGAGAGGAGGGGCGTAACTAAGGCAAAAATCACATGGCAAAATCACCAATTAGTAACCCACTCTCGGCACACACAAATAATTAGTAACCTGCTCTCGGGAACCTGTGAGAACCTGCTGGATCCCACCTGTGATTGTAACCATGTCACCACACTGACTTTCCAGATAATTCTCCCTCTCCTCTTCTCTCTTTCTCCATTCCTCAGGCCCAATACAGCGGTTTTGTCTTCTGCCATGAGGGTTGGCCACTGTGTCTTCGGGAGAAAGTTCTAGTCCAGCTGGGTTCGTTGCCCTGGCAACGGCTCTGCCCCGGTGACTTCTACCTGCAAGTGGTGCCTCACCGGGAGTGTGCCCCACGCCTGGTACTCAAGTGCCTGTCACCGGAGGGCCGTGGCATTCAGGAATTACCTATCCCCCCGGACTCCTACCCCTTCCTTTTCACTGTCGAGTGGCTTAACGGCATCAACAAGGAACGCCGAGTTGGACGCCTGGAGCGCTGTCTGCTGGCTGATGGAGAGAAGGTGCTGAGCTTTCCCTGGCCGGAGCTGGTGTACCCCCAGTTTGTGCACAAGGACGGGTTCATTGTGGGGCAGCGCTGCCCTGCAGATTTGGAGGTGCTGGGGGCGCGGAGTCCAGGGGATGGGCGCCATTCCGGAGGGGAGAGCCGGGAGTCCGAGGGCGAGTACGTTCACCTCCTGGAAGTCAGCCCCACTCTGCACCAGGGACCCAGGATCCCAGAAACGTGTGGTGCTCAGATCCAGACAATGCCCGCCCGCAAGGGACACCACAAGAACCGGAGCCGGCGTCACCGGGCCTGGCTCCACCACAAGTCTGGGTGCGGGGAGAATTTCGCCTTGCGCAAGGTCTGCAAAAACCAAGAGGCGGAGCAGTGTAGTCAAGAGAGGAGCGGCCCAAAGGACAGAACTGAACTACATAAAAGTAACCCTACCCAGGCCTTGGACCAAACATCAAAGCCCTCCCAGGTGGTGGAGAACCCAGGTTCTAGGCAACTGGGGCCAAACCAGGAGTCCTCTGGAGGTGACGCACGGCCAAATATTTCCGGTGCAGCTAGTGCAGAGGGCAGCGGGCTCGAGAAAGTAGAGCTGCCGGGATCTGTAAACCGGGATCCCACTCCGTCAAGGGAGGTCTGCCATGAAAACCCATCTCCCGCTTCTGTGACACCGAGACGCACTGCCAAGGGAAACCGGAGGAGAAAAAAAGGCGTTGGGAGAGGTGCGGGTGGCCGAATCAGGCCAGGGTGTGACACAGCTAATCAAGAAACAGGGGTTTCCACTGATCTAACAGTCTCAGAAAAGGAAGGGATCTGCGTTGGTACAGGAAAAGAGGATGCTGGGAAAGGAGAAGAAAGCTTTGGCAGTGGCGAACAAGCCGCCAGCCCTGAAGAATGTTGCGCTGGCATCGCTGATTGTAACGGCACCGGAGAAATAAGTGGCATCACAGGAGATGAAACCCCTGGCGCCAAAGAGGAGGGTGTTGGCATTAATGAGCTGGCCATTGGTGCTGGAAAGTGTAGCATCGGCACCAAAGAACCCAAGGACAGCACAGAAAAATGTTCTGCTGGCACAGGGGACGGCACAGTTGGTACCGGAGAAAGGAGCGTTGGCAGGGAAGGCCCCGACTTTGATGCCAAAGACCAGACTGCTGCAGTTGGTGCTGGGGAAGCAAGCCCTGGCATGGAAGAGCAGAGCGTCATGGAACAAAAAGCTGGTACGGACGGGGATCGTGTGGGAGAGGAGGGCCTCAAGGCTGGTCTGGAAGAAGCAGCGTCGAACAAGTTGCCAGGGGAGGAAGAGCCAAGTGTCGACGGGCAGGAGGAAGCCCCAAGTATTCCAGCTGAACTGGCAGTGGAGGAAACACAACCCGCCTCTCTGCCTGCCGAGGTTCCCCTGCAGCAGGCCATAGACTGGGACCTTTTACGGTCAGGTGTCTTTGCGCTAACAGGTAAGTTGCTGACAGGTCAGTTCTGGGCCAAGAGCATGCTCAAAAAGGGGCTCCTTTTCTCCTTCCCGTGACCTTTAGGGCGTAGAGAATATTGCCAGGTAGGGTCAGTATTATTTCCATTTTATCAGCGCCGTCTCTGTGGGTTGTTAGTTTAGCAGTTTATTTCTTTATAGACCACTTTTCTCACTGTGAGGCCCCTTCCGCACACGCAGAATAATGCGTTTTCAAGCCACTTTCTCAACTGTTTGCAAGTGGATTTTGCTATTCCGCACAGCTTCAAAGAGCACTGAAAGCAGTTTGAAAGTGCATTATTCTGTGTGTGCGGAATGAGCCAAAGAGCACTGAAAGCAGTTTGAAAGTGCATTATTCTGCATGTGCGGAAGGAGCCTGAGACTCAAGGGAGGTACCACGGTGTACATCAGTGCAGTCCAACAGCATGAGGCGTCTAATAGGCCGTACAATATGACTAGTTTAAAAAATTAGAAACAGCACAAAAGAGTATTTCATGGTAAATTTCAGCTGATTTTAAGCCATTTTCCCCATCTTTGCAAGTGCAAGGCATTACAAAAGATCTCAGATGTTTCCCGCTCCCTGCAGTGGTGTATCTATTCCCTGAAAATCCTATTGTCCCTGAACTCAATCCATAATGCTCAATTGGTGGAATAATGTCCTGCCATGTTGCCCTGTGTATAATCAAAGTAATTTTATTGTAATGGATATTGCTTGGATCGGGGTTATACTTATGTGAGGCACCTACTGGACAAGGCCTGTGCCGTCATTGGAGAGAGTGTCACAGATGCCTCCTATTTGCGCTGGTCAAGTGACACTCCCTTACAGGTTCCCTTTTCCACTCAACTTCCACATCAGCACAAGCCACCCTGAAATGAGGAAGAAGCGTCCTTGCTCATTTCAGTGGTGGGTTTGTCCAGGAGAATTTCCTGGTGGTTCATACCATATCTTCATTATAATGTGCTCCTAGGATGGTGCCACTTTGATTTTCCGCCTTAGTCACTCAAAATGCCTTACTTGAACAAAATGCTCATTCATAATTTTAGCGATGATAGCCCCGTGGCGCAGCGTGGTAAGCTGCTGAGCTGCAGTCAAAACTGTGCTCACGACCTGTCTGATCTCGACAGAAGTCGGTTTCAGATAGCCGACCAAGGCCTTCCATCCTTCCGAGGTTGGCAAAATGAGTACCCAGCTTGCTGAGGATAAAGTGTAGACATTGCGATGTGATGTCACTCCATAGGTCAGTAATGACCCTGTGCTTGCACAGGGGACTACCTTTAGCTTGTAATAACCTAAGGTGACCAGATGGTCACCTTTGTGAACCAAGATGGGGGGGTAGGCGGCCGCGTGCGCGCGTACATGCGCACGCAGCCTCAGGAGCGCACTGCCTTCTGTCACAGGGCGGCAAACGGCAAGCCCCAGAAGGCCGTGCCCCTGCAGCCGCGCGCGCAGGAGGCTGCCGCACTGCCTTGCGCCCCAGAAGGCAGTGTGCCAGCCTCCCAAAAATCAGGACAATTTGAAGAACAATTTGAAGGACGCGGGACAAATTGTTTAAAGGCGGGACTGTCCTGCCAAAAGCGGGACGTCTGGTCAGCCTAAATAGCCTTCTGCAGTCTTTTGTGAGAGTGAGCCCCATTGAACACAGCCTTGCTTCCTGAGTAAACTACAAAGGGGTGCATAGAATGTCATGGAAGAGTGCCGTATAACGGGGCTGGTTCTCCAATCAAGCCACCCAAGCGATTACCTGAGGCAATGCCGCGAGAAAGGCCTGCTACACCTCAGGGGTGGGTATACTTGTTGTCATTAGTGGCACCGGGAGGGGCTTGGCTTAGTGTCACCTCCCTCATTGGTTTTGGCCAGGTCCAAGCCAAACCAGGATGGCTTGGACTTGACTGATGGCGGTTCAGGCCCCGGCAGTGGTGGACGTCCCTCGTTTGGCTCCACAAAATACCTTGAACTGTTGGACATTATAACCCAGGTTCACGTCCCAAAATCCAAGATATCTCTGGGGAAAATGGTGTTTTTAAGCTGCCCAATCCGGCTGTCTTTTAACCAGCATCCAGCTGTCTTGCTGAGTGTTACAGAGGCTGAGGCAAACAGACCACCTCACTGTGGCCACATCACAACGGTTTGCAAAAAAAACCGCTCCCTGAGCCGAAGCCACAAAACACAGCTCAAAATAACGCCAGACCGTGATCACGTTACAGAAGGGCATGCCGCTTTTAAAATGAGAGGCAGACTTCCTCGAGGGGGTTGATTGGAAGCATAAGCAGAGACAGAACAGAAAGGAGGAAAGGGGAGGAGGGGATGAAAGGGAAAATTGCTTTTAGAGGCTGTTGTGTTACTGACTCCTAAGAACTCTCCCCCCCAAAGTCTCTCTGATTAAAGTAGCAGCCAGATCTTATGAAAGCTGATAAACTGGGTGCGATACATGCAGACAGCTCCTGTTGCTTGTTCTATGTATCTAGGTCAGTGGTGGCGAACCTATGGCATGGGTTCCAGAGGTGGCACTCAGAGCCCTTTCTGTGGGCACACGCTAACAGAGTGCCCCCCCCCCCCATCCAGACTGGCCTGGGCTGCTGGACTTGATTATTAGCATTAAACCTAAGACCTAGTTTTGGGGAAGCAGTGTAGGTAACCCTGTTAAGCACTGTTCAACCCCACTGATTTTCATGCGAAGAACGAAAGTGCGATCCTTTACCTGGGAGTGAGCTCGGTTGCTGGCAATGGGGCTTGCTTCTGAGTAAACCCTCCTAGGGTCATGATTCACCTGTTGGAAGAGTTGCACGGTTGCTTCAAAGCAAAGCCACCAATGCCACCAAGCTTACTGCTGAGTAACGCATGCCTCAGAGCCAACCGTTTTTTCTAAACTAAAACCTCAGTGTTCAGGTTAAATTGCCATGTAGGCACTTGGTGATAAATAAGTGGGTTTTGGGTTGCAATTTGGGCACTCGGTCTCAAAAAGGTTCGCCAACACTGATCTAGGTATTTACAGCTATACTGCCTCTTAACCTGGAGGTTCCACCTAGCTAATAACGATTGGTGGACCTAGTTTCCACAAAAGAGTGTTTTAAAAGCCTCCTCAGATATGTGAGGCAAATATGGTCCGTCTTCTATGAATGCTGCGGAGACCTTTGGAATCCTTACAACAATGTTCTGCATTTCCCATCCATTGCAAAGGTTATCTGAGAAGGCCCTTAGGGTGGGCAGGAATAGTAGAAGAAATTCCATGGTGGTATTTCTAGGAGCAGATTAACATAATAGATAGGAAGCCGCATTGGATAAGATTTCTCTCGGAGGGAGGGGGGTATGGCTCAATTTCAATTTTTTTTTGTAGATCACTGTGTAAATTCCATGGTTGCAATCAATTCCAAGTTGCTAAAAAAGAGGTAGAAATACCAGATTGACAATTCACATTATACATTTATTTCATTTGTACCCCACTTTTTTCCCCTGTAGGGTACCCAAAGGAGCTGAAAACATTCTCCTTTGTCTCTGTGAGGTCGATTAGACTGAGAGCATGTCACTGACACAGGCTCTTTTCGCACAAACCTTTTAAAATGTTTTGAGGCAGGAAACAAAACATTTCCACCATGGAGTTCCGCATTGTTCCTCCCAACCTTTGGTTCCAAAAACGTTTTATTTCCAGCCTCAAAATGTTTTAAATGAATCTCCTTTTAAAAGGACTATTTAGTCTGAAATGTTTTTAAAACATTTTCACTTGCTGTGTGATTTATTTACTATGTTTCCCATGTCCGACCTCTTCCACACACGCAGAATAATGCATTTTCAAACCACTTTCACAACTGTTTGCAAATGGATTTTGCTATTCCGCACAGCTTCAAAGAGCATTGAAATCAGTTTGAAAGTGCATTATTCTGCATGTGCGGAAGAAGCCTCCATGAACTTTCTCCTTGGCCCCATTTTATAGTGTCACTGAGGTCACTCTGTTCCCCCTTGCCTGTTTATTTTCATCATTTCTGTGGGGGTTTTTATTTGGGGGGATGTAAACTCTTAGAGGCATCCATTATACAAGTTTTAGAGAATCACAGCAAGAAACACTGATGAATTGATTCAACAAATAACTTTTAAAAAGGGGGAAAACTCCTCACAACAGCCGTGAATCATTTCGAGGGGGTGAGTGCAAACAAACATCATGGTAGAGCCAGTGGGTTTAGTGGATAAGAGCAGGGGGATTCCAATCTGGAGAACCGGGTTTGATCTCCCACTCCTCCACCTGAGTGGCAGAGGCTTATCTGGTGAACCAGATGTGTTGCCACACTCCTACATTCCTGCTGGATGACCTTGAGCTGGTCACAGTTTTCTCAGAACTCTCTCAGCTCCATCGACCTCACAAGGTTTCTGTTGTGGGGAGAGGAAGGGAAAGGAGCTTGTAGGCCACCTTGAGTCACCTTACAGGAGACAAAGGTTGGATATAAATCCAAACTCTTCTCTTCTTCTTCTCTAAAGAGGGGGATGTCAGAGTGGGGGTACAAACCTGAATCTCCTAGATCTAGTCCATTACTCTAACCCAGTGTTTCCCAACCATTTCGAGGTCAGGGTACCCTTGACCTCACTCTTCATATCTCACGGTACCCCTGCCGTCACCCTCCACCTTCCACTCCCATTGCCCCTGCTTGCCACACCCCCACCTTCCCCTCCCAGGGTGAAGGGAAGCACTGGGGGGGGGGGTGGCTGCTGACCTTGTGGCAGGCCCTGCCCCATGGGCCAGCTCCATGTCCTTGCTGGCGCCGGTGGGAGACACCACAAAAATGAGGGGGGGCAGTAGTGTTGCCGCGGTACCCCTGGGACATGCTCACGGCACACCAGGGTGTCACGGAACCCTGGTTGAGAATGGCTGCTCTAACCATTGGACTGTTGACAGGCATAAGCTGAGAATTCAACTCCATGAACTTCACTTCCAGGCAAATGCAGACCCTGTTTGGATTGGGGCCACCCCCACCAATTTCCCGATTTCCAGTCAAGTCCCCACAAGCCTAGCAATAGTTCAGATGTCCGTAGACTTTATACAGTGTGAATCGCTTCTGAGAGGTAATACAAGGCCTGAGTATCTGGAGAGCCCTTCATCTCTCAAACTAGAGAGCCCTGTCTGCACACTGTATGTTGTATAACTGCTGCCGTGGAGCTAATAAAATGGTATGTGCTTACAGGAAATGGAATTTTTTGGATCAGTGGAAATTAGAAGGCTTTTTCCAACCCTGAACGGTAACATAATGCTGGGAAGATGGGGCCACAAGGTTTTGTGTTTTGTTTTTATGGAGAATGAGCTCAGAGGTTCGTCCTGTGATTTCAGGGGGAAAAACACCTTATTTTTTTTGTTTGGTACAAGAATATGGCTTATGTATGTTGCTGACCTGTGCCAAAATCTGTCTTCTGTGTCCCATAACCTAATACATCATTATAATAAACCATGTATCAATGGGTAAATGCATGCATCTGGTGGCGGCGAGACTCCAGATGTTATGGTCTTATACTCAGGATCAGCCCCTGCCAGCATGCCATGCTGACAGGGGCTGATGGGAATTGTAGTCCATAACATCTGGAGTGCCAAAGGTTCGCCACCACAGATCTAGGGTCTTTCCAAAGAGTACATACTCCGTTTTATCTTCGAAATCCTGTTCTAGATGAGATTGGATTTATCCTTTTTCCTCTTGGGAGTGATTCCGTCTGATTATATTCCTGTGGAATCTACTGTCTAATGTTTTATCCTACTCCAGCAATCTAATCACTGCATCGCTTTTTCTCTCCATGTGGGTAATTTCCTCACAGGAAGGAAAAAGTGTCAATCATGACTACACTGTGATTGGACCCCTGACCAGTTACCCAGTTTGGATAGCTACCACGAGGTAGCTAATTTGTGGTCTGAAAGCTGCCCCCAGTTACTGGCAAACCGGCGGCGTAGAGCTAGGCTTTGTGATTTCCTTGTGTTTCATCCCAACAGGAGGAATGGACAGGGCTGGACGGCCTTTGCTGACTGTGGTGCCTCAGTTTGTTCGTGATGGACTGCCCCCAGGGCAAGAAGTTTTGGTCAACACCCTGAGATACCTTCACTCACTTCTCAGGTGAAAAAAAACATGCCTCCCAGAGAAGAAATCCTAGGATGATTCACAGGAAATGCACATGACAACTTGTCTAGATCACCTGGTGCTTTACAAATGCAAAGGAGTTTTAAACGGGGTTGATTAAGAACATAAGAACAAGCCTCTGGATCAGACCAGAGTCCATCTTGTCCAGCTCTCTGCTACTCGCAGTGGCCCACCAGATGCCTTTGGGAGCTCACATGCAGAGTGTGAAAGCAATGGCCTTCTGCTGCTGCTGCTGCTGCTCCCGAGCACCTGGTCTGCTAAGGCATTTGCAATCTCATAGCCATAGATTGACTTCTCCATAAATCTGTCCAAGCCCTTTTTAAAGCTATCCAGGTTAGTGGCTATCACCACCTCCTGCAGCAGCATATTCCAAACACCAATCACGCATTGCGTGAAGAAATGTTTCCTTTTATTAGACCTAATTCTTCCAGCATTTTCAATGTATGCCCCCTGGTCAATGTATGCCCCCTGGTGATTGTTGGGACTCCCTTAGGAAATGAAACACCATAAAATAGTTTGGTGCAAGGGGCGGAGCACTTGCTGCAAATTGTCCTCCGCAACCTCACAAAACCACCATCCCCAGGAAACCGCTGGGAGAAAACAGAACAGTCTAATGCAGTGGTGGTGAACCTATGGCACAGGTGCCAGAGGTGGCACTCAGAGCCCTCTCTGTGGGCAAGCACAAACAGAGTCGCCCTCCCCCAATCTAGGCTGGCTTGGGCTCGATTATTAGCATTAAACCTAAGACCTAGTTTTGGGGAAGCAGTGTAGGTAACCGTGTTAAGCGCTGTTAAACCCCACTGATTTTCATGTGAAGAACTAAAGCGTGATCCTTTACCAGGGAGTAAGCTCGGTTGCTGGCAATGGGGCTTGCTTCTGAGTAAACCCTCCTAGGGTCGTGATTCACCCGTTTGAAGAGTTGCACGGTTGCTTCAAAACAAAGCCACCGACTACCACCAAGCTTACTCCCGAGTAACGCGCACCTTGGAGCCAACCGGTTTTTTCTAAACTAAAACCTCAGCATTCAGGTTAAATTGCCGTGTTGGCACTTTGCGATAAATTAGTGGGTTTTGGGTTGCGATTTGGGCACTTGATCTCGAAAAGGTTCGCCATCATTGGTCTAACGGGTTTTAAATCAGTTTACATTTGCAGTATTTTTGCTCTTGACAGTCAGCTGAGAAGGAAAGTCTGGTCTAGCCATGCAGCGCAGTGAGCTCATAGTCAGGTTGGGTGGTCGAACTCAAAGTGCCTGGAGTTCTGGGTTGACAACTCATTTCTAGAGATCAGCTCCCATGGAGGAAACAGAAGCTTCCAAGATTGGATTCTGACACCATATCTCTGCTGAGTTCTCTCCCTTGCCTCAAACTCTATCCTCATAAGGCACCACCTTCAAATCTATAAGAATTTTCCCAGCCAGAGTGGGCAATTCCACAGTAAAGTGGCAGAGTGCAGAGAATGTAGAATTAGCTGTGCCGTTTTACACTCGGTTGGGGTATTTTTCCCGCTCCCCCATCCTTAATCTGCAATAGGAGCAGCAGTTCCGTAGGAGGTTAAGAGCTCATGTGTCTAATCTGGAGGTACCGGGTTTGATTCCCAGCTCTGCCGCCTGTACACTCCACTCATGCCAGCTGGGTGACCTTGGGCTAGTCACAGCTTCTCGGAGCTCTCTCAGCCCCACCCACCTCACAGGGTGTTTGTTGTAAGGGGGGAAGGGCAAGGAGATTGTAAGCCCCCTTGAGTCTCCTACAGGAGAGAAAGGGGGGATATAAATCCAAACTACTCCTCCTCTTCCTCTCCTTCTCCTTCTTCTTCTCCTCCTCCTCCTCCTCCTCCTCCTCCTCCTCCTCCTCCTCCTCCTCCTTCTTCTTCTTCATCATCTCTGTTAGCATAAACTTATTGCATGTATATGAACTGTTCAGTTTAGGAACTATCCACCCCGTGTTAATTATTTCTTTAAAAGGAGTTTTTACATGAGGGAACAACAAGGTAAGTCCTTCAAGGTATGTTCTTCTGTGCCCGATTTGCTAAACATACATCAGAACCCCAAAAGGAAGGAACATACCCATGTGCAGATGGAAGGGGGAATCTCAGTTCTGCACAACCTTCCTGCCTGTAAAATGGATGTAATCAAGGGCTGATTCCGCATGGGCCAAAAACAGCAGTGTGAAAACGGTGTGAAAATGGTGTAAAAGGGTTTATACTGTTTTCACACCATTTTCACACTGCTGTTTTTGGCCCATGCTGAATCAGCCAAGGCTTGTGGCGGAGTGATAATCAGGGTTATGTAAAGAATCAGTGCTTGATAATAGTTGTTAGCAGGGCTTACAAGTGAAATGTCCTGGCCAGCTGCCATATGTGCAAATCCCTGCTGAGCGAGCCTGACCTTGTGAGGTGAACTGTGGCCTCATTCTTCCTTTCTTTGCAAATATTCCAGAAAAGAACAGAAGGCCGTAGGGGTGACGGTGCTGTTGGACCTGAGCCAAGTGGATGACTGGGCCCTCCAGGCTCCTGTGCTGTTACCAGCTTTGAGGATGTTTCAGGTATGGAGCACTTTTTCCATGCACCCCCGCCATTCCTCACCCTCATTCCTCTTTGGGTCATGTTGATCTGCTTCAGTGGCATAGTGGTTAAGAGCAGGTGCACTCTAATCTGGAGAACTGGGTTTGATTCCCTGCTCTGCTGCTTGAGCTGTGGAGGCTTATCTGGTGAGCCAGATTAGCCTGTGCACTGAAGCACATGCCAGCTGGGTGACGTTGGGTTAGTCACAGTTCTTCTGAGCTCTCTCAGCCCCACTACCTCACAGGGTGTTTGTTGTGGGGGCGGGGGAGGGAAAGGAGATTGGCAGCCCTTTTGAGTCTCCTTACAGGAGAGAAAGGGAGGATATAAATCCAACTCTTCTTCTTCTTTTGTTTATTAAGATTTTTTAAAAAACACTTATATAAATTATTATTGAGATAAAGTAACATCTCTTTTTTAAAAAGAAAAGAAGAAGAAGAAGAGTTTGGATTTATATCCCCCCTTTCTCTCCTGCAGGAGACTCAAAGGGGCTTACAATCTCCTTGCCCTTCCCCCCTCACAACAAACACCCTGTGAGGTAGGTGGGGCTGAGAGAGCTCCAAACAGCTGTGACTAGCCCAAGGTCACCCAGCTGGCGTGTGTGGGAGTGTACAGGCTAATCTGAATTCCCCAGATAAGCCTCCACAGCTCAGGCGGCAGAGCAGGGAATCAAACCCGGTCCCTCCTGATTAGATACACGAGCTCTTAACCTCCTACGCCACTGCGCAAACATAGCATCATGTTGCCTAGAGTCTCATAGAGTAATGAACGAATGAATATTTATTGACAGTCATTGACCAGATAGATATCAAAGGGATTTACATTCATAAATATTAATTTTAAACATACTTTAAATTTAAAATTAGGATTAAAAACCTTATCCGTCAGATATACTAAATGAAATTCATGCTCAGTCATCTGAGCGTAGTCCTAATTATACATACAGACCAATTTAACAATCTGCATTTTTGCAGATTAAAAACCATATTCACTGGTGTGAACTTTTAAAGTAGAATTAGTTGAAAACGATGCCAATCAGAGAGAACCGTATTACAGTAGGAAGGGCAAAACGATGCCTTTACTTGCTGGGAAGCTCCCTCAGATCTGGCTTCGAGCGACTTACTCATCTGCCTGCATGAAAACCCAGCCATTTTCTTTTAGGAGGGTTCCCCACCACCGGTGAGTCGGCTGCTAGTGATCTTACCCCCTGATGACCGTTTTGTACCCCATGAAGAGGAGCTGGCCTTGGAACCTGCTGTGGTAAGTTTTCAGTGGGGCAGCCTGACAGGCCAATTGTTCGGAGAGCTGTATGTGTCAGAAAGGATGGCAGAATGTGGAGATAGAGGCCCCTTCCGCACCTGCAGAATAATGCACTTTCAATCCACTTTCAATGCACTTCACAGCTGGATTTTACTGTGCAGAATGGCAAAGTCCACTTGCAAACAACCGTGAAAGTGAATTGAAAGTGCATTAATCTGCATGTGCGGAAGTGGCCAGAGTCCTGCAGAGAGATGAACAGGTTTTAAAAAGCGTATGCCATCATGACCTGAACCCTGCTTTCTGAGCAAACTGTTGTGATTTTCCTCCAGAGGCGTAGCTACAAGGGGGATGGGGTGCATGTGTTGGGGGAGGGGGAGCAAAAAATTCAGGTTTTTTGTATTTTTTAGTGTTTTCAGTTTTTGGCCTGCAGGGGGCACAGTTTTTAGACTAGCAGTGCCAAAATTTCAGGGAGTTTTCGGGGGACTCTCCTGATGATCCTGCCCAAATTAGGTGAGGTTTGGTTCAGGGGGTCCAAAGTTATGGACTCCCAAAGGCGGTGCCCCATCCCCCATTATTTCCAATGGGAGCTAATAGGAGATGGGGACTACACTTTTGAGAGTCCATAACTTTGGACCCCCTGAATCAAACTTCACCAAACCTGGCTGGTATCATCAGGATAGTCCCCTAAAGATACCCTGAAATTTTGATGCTGCTAGCCTAAAAACTGTGCCCCCTTCAGGCCTAAAACTGAAATAACAGTTAAAAATACAAAAAACACACGAACATGGGAGGGGGGGAAGCAAAACTCATATTTTGCACCGGGCTCCATTTTCCCTAGCTATGCCTCTGTATTCCTCACTTTTTTAGATATTGAGAGCCTCAATATTGAGAGCCAACCGAATTATACAAATAGTATTCGATAAGGGCACAAGTTGATCAACAAAAAATTATTATTTGTAATGAGAATTTCTAAAATACCTTAATTCTTAAAAAGAAAGTGGATAATAAAAAGCCCTGGTGTACAATCACTAGTCTTATTTTCCAAGTATTTTCTTGGAATACTTTATGAAACCTACTGAGTTCTGTCCACCAGTGCAATTAACACGATACTATCACCTCCGCGAACTAATAATCCTCCCTCTGTATGTAACATTTCCAGTATGTACATTTCATTTCGTTGCTTCTTTTACATTTAAAAATAATGTAAGTACGTTTTCCATTAATCTTGAAATTCCTGTTAGGGTCTTTTATTGACCAAGCTCGTTATAGTTTTTCCATTGCTGCATATTCGCTTGATTTATTTTCCCAGTTCCATAAACTAGGACCGTGGTGGCGAACCTTTGGCACTCCAGATGTTGTGGACTACAATTCCCATCAATCCCTGCTGATGGGAATTGTAGTCCATAACATCTGGAGTGCCAAAGGTTCGCCACCATTGTCTAGGATGTTCGTTCATCTTCAATTCTGTTGCCAGCGCCCCTCTGGCTGCAGTCTTCAAATGTCGATGGTTGGACAGTATTGAAGGCATTGAGTTATGGGAACATTTTGGGTCTGAATCAATCTCTTTCATCTGCAGGAGGTGGTGGTTCTTTCTCTTCCTGAGCTGCCCCATTACGCGGCCCAGGACCAGCTGATTCCTGCATTGGGTGGGACCCTGCACTATTCGCCACACAAATGGGTGGGAGTGCACCAGGTAAGAGAGACTCAGGATGATGTGGGCCTTGTGTTGCCCTCATGGAGCCTCCCTCCAACCTGGGACAGGAATTCTGCCTTTCGCTTCATACTCAGGGCCAAACTAGACAATAGGGATGTTCCTTGGGAATGGCTGCCATTTTTGAGTAGTGGGTTCCTAGTTGGGAACTCCTTTAAATGGTGCTGCAGTGGCCCAATTCGAGTTGAAACCACCCTGCCGAGGAGAAGGAGGGGCTCCTGCCTTCCCTCCCTACTGATTTTTGACCCCAAATGGTACTGGAGAGGAGTGTGAACACAAATAATGCCCCTCGGCACAGTTTCAGGTCAGAAGAATGGTAGTGGGAGGCCGGAACCCACTCTTCACCTGTGCTGGAGTAATCCTGACCAAAACCAGCCCTTTATGGTACATTTTGAAGGAATTATCAGGTGGGAATTCGCTACTAAAATGGTGGGCCCGCTTGCAGAGACCCATATCATCTACCTTAGCCCTTCATATGCTCACCCAGTACCGCTGTTGCCTGCCATCATGCAGGTTTTTATGGTATATATTTTAATTATATATTTATTGATGTTCACCCCTCAGAGCCTGTATGACCAGGGACAGCGGTTAGAAACAAATAAATAAATAACTCCCAGGTTTTCCCTGAATCCTAAGAGAACCTTCTCTTCACCCAACCTCATCCAGACCTTGAGTTATCCTTGCACCTTGCATAAGCCCTGTGTTCTCAGCCACAAGTACCGTTTTGATCAGAAATCCTAGAGCAGGGGAGTTGTTGTAGGTGACTTTCATGTATATGCCCGTTCCGCCATTTTGTGATGCTGATTTTCTCCTCACAGGCTCTTGAGCAACTGCGGGCCCTCTGCTGTAGCGTCTTAAAAGCTGTGTGTGAAGCCAACGCTCGCCTGCAGGCAGTGGGAACAGCAGCGAGTCAGCAGGTAGCCCCACTCCAGAGACCACCAGCATGCGCAGTTTAGCTCTGTGAATGGAAGCAGCATCCTCAGCCCCTCCCGGAACCTCTAGAGCACAGGCTGTGGTAATGTGTCTCTCCAAGGCAGGATTACATACAGTTCCCATAATCCCCTGCCAGCATGATGCTGGCAGGGGATTATGGGAACTGTAGTCCGTAACATCTGGAGGGCCGCGAATTTGACACCTATGCTCTAGAGCTTCCTAACAGCATTACCTTCAGCTCCATTCTTGTAATTGATTCATGCCCTGTTATGAGGATTCGTTTGTTAATGATAATGAGCAGCTGATGCTCAAAATAAGTGGAAGCTCTTCCTGACTCGCATGTAGTAACTGTTCGAACATCAACATTGTCGCATTGTCGACCAAGCATGCACACTGCCTCAGTTCTATGTGCTGCATTTAATTTATGATAATCCTAAAAAATAGTCACAGGGCACACAGCAGCTGCATCAAAGAGAGTGAGACCTTTGTGTAGTGTGCATATTTCAAAGATACTGTCACAGTTAAGAGGCTGAAAAACAGAGGCCTGCTTCTCACTGGGGTAGACACCAAACCTGGCTCTGGGCCGCGTTTCTTCAGACTGCACGTGGGGGATGATGTGATCCGGTGTTCCTCAAAACAAAGCAACACCCCACACGAAGGACACGAACATGTTAGCGAGGAACTAGGTTGGATCTCTTCTTCCTGACACCTAGTTGTTATTCTGCAAGGAAATTTTTTTGGGGGGGTGGGGGGTGGGGGGAGTTAACAACATGGAGCTGATAAAGAAGCCTGGCTGTCCCAAACAACAGACAGGAATCCAGCAAGCTTGTAATACAGGGCATCAGCATCCAGCTGCTATCTGAAGGGCGACAGACCACACAAACAGTTGCCACCTTGGTGCAAAATAAGCCTAAACATCTTAGGGATCAGGGCACCCAAGCTAGATTTCCAGTGATTGGGAAATTGGGTTTCACTATTCTGCGTAGCCCTCTGCCCTTCCCCCATGACTGATAGAAACCAAGGACACACAGGCCCGATGAGTTTGCTCTGCTGCCTTGCATTGTTGTGACTATTTTGTCCAGTGTTAATTGCATCTACCAGGGTGGATGCTGATACCCTGTATTACAATGTTGCTGGGCTCCTGCCAGCTCCACTGCTGCCACCTTCACTCTGCCGCATTCACCAGCCTCTCCTCCCCGCAGGAGCCGTCGGCACAAATCGCCTCGCACCAAGAGATGATGCAGAAACTGCTGTCTGAGCCCCAGCTCCTGGAGCTCCAGCGTCACGGTGGGGCCTTGCTCGCACAGCTGCCCACACTAGGGCCACACAGGTAAGGAGCCAGAGACAAGCAGCAGCTCATGCCATTTCTATTCATGCCCTTTCATGTTTAGCCAGTGGGATGTAGTTGTTCAGAGCAGTCGGACTCTAATCTAGAGAACTGGGTTTGATTCCCCACTCCTCCACATGAGCTGTGGACTCTTATTTGGTGAACCAAATTTGTTTCCGCACTGCTACATTCCTGCTGGGTGACCTTGGGTTAGTCACAGCTCTCTCAGCCCTACCTACCTCACAAGGTGACTGTTGTCAGGAGAAGAAAGGAGTGTGTAAGCCACTTCAAGTCTCCTTTCAGGAGAAAAAATATAAATCCAAACTCCTCCTTCTCCTTTGTTTATTTCTGGAGGAACCGGGTTTGATTCCCAGCTCTGCCGCCTGAGCTGTGGAGGCTTATCTGGGGAATTCAGATTAGCCTGTACACTCCCACACACGCCAGCTGGGTGACCTTGGGTTAGTCACAGCTCCTCAGAGCTCTCTCAGCCCCACCTACCTCACAGGGTGTTTGTTGTGAGGGGGGAAGGGCAAGGAGATTGTAAGCCCCTTTGAGTCTCCTGCAGAAGAGAAAGTGGGGATATAAATCCAAACTACTACTCTTCTTCTTCTTCTTCTTCTCCTCCTCCTCCTCCTCCTCCTCCTCTCCAATAAGGATCCGAAGTGGCTTCCACCATTCTCCTCTCCTCCATTTCAACCTTATAACAACCCTGTGAGGATGGAAGGTTTGCCTATCCTAAGGGCACCTAGTGAGGTTCTGAGGCAGAGTGGGGATTCAAACCTGGATCTTCCAGTTCCTAGTCCAAAACTCTAACCACTAAACTAAACTGGCAGCCTGTGTTCTAAGGCACGCTTCCTCCAGAATGGCTGTGCTTCAACACAGTGATGTTGAACAATTACACTGCCAGTTGACACCTAGGCCATTTCAGTGTTCTTCTGTTATGCCTCCTGGGCTTTAAATGAACCCTGTAGAGTGAAATGCTTGAGGCAATTCTAATTACTGTGTGCATAAAGGTTCATGAGGGCTGCTTGTGCACTCCGGGGCAAGTCCTACTAGAAGTTGGGCAACTACCTCGGGAAGACAGATTTCCAGGTGCACCTCTTCTTCCGTGTTGTAGGAAGTGAGAGTAGCTGCTTGCATTGCAGCTGTGGAAGAAATACACAGAGGCAACATGGCAGTTTATTGCCGGGGCAGCATGCCTTTATTCTTTGGGGTCAAATCTCCATTGGCCATCCAGAATATAGTCCTATTCCACACAAGTTGTTTCCAGTTTTTCTTGCTGCCCAATGCTACTTTTTAAAAACAATTCCACATGTTTTTTTTTCCCTCCACTTGGTTTTGGAAATGTTTTCCATTCATTTTTCTTCCATTGTTTTTCTGTGCAATTTTACTGCGATGTTTTAGTCAATCCATTTCTGAGCTGGCTTCCTTTGAGCATGCGATCATGTTGAAACTCCCAGCTTCCCCTTCGGCCATGTTCTCCTCCCCCCTCATCCTCTGTTTTCGAAAGGAATTTTTAAAAATCACTTTGTCAGATCATATTAACAATGTGACACTAGACCTGGAACATTAGACCTGGAACATTAGAAACTGTGTCTGCAGTTAGGAATGAGTGAAATTGATAAGTTGCTTTTGCAGGAGGAAATTGATAATGAACTGGCTTCGTCAATTTCAAATAAACTAGCTATGTCAACAATCAGGCAGAGGTACAAAAAAGGAGGGTTGATTGGATGAGCCTTGTCAATTTCACATAGAACTTGCAGTGTTGACATTCAGGTAGAGATACAAACTGGCATGGTTGATTGAATAAGCTTTGTCAATTTCATATTGAACTACTAAAATAAGGTTAGGACAGAGTGATTTTAAAGCGGAAGGCGATTGAAAAGTGTACTAGGAGTAACTGATGAATGTAATTGGAGACTGCTGCAGCAACAATCACACACAGACTAAACGTTGTATATGGTTACATGTTGCAAATCCCTGAAGGACTTTTTTGTTAATATAAGCAATCTTGGAAAGCTTCTTTCTTTCTTTCTTTCTTTCTTTCTTTCTTTCTTTCTTTCTTTCTTTCTTTCTTTCTTTCTTTCTTTCTTTCTTTCTTTCTTTCTTTCTTTCTTTCTTTCTTTCTTTCTTTCTTTCTTTCTTTCTTTCTTTCTTTCTTTCTTTCTTTCTTTCTTTCTTTCTTTCTTTCTTTCTCCAAATGGCCCCCACAATTGCATAGTCCAAAAGGGCTGGAGGAGAAGTCATTGCCAAACGTTCTGTTCCTGACCTGATCCTCCACTGGCATTACTCTGGCCCTTCAAACGCCTCCTTCTTCTCATGTCAGGATGCTATCCTGTGCGGCAAAGAGAAGCCAGAATGACCTGCTCTTTCCCTCTGCAGTACAGAGACTGCCGCTATCACAAAGCTATACCAAGAGGTAGATGAGGCTCTTCACAGTCTAGTCCAGCTCAGCAACCAGCGCCTGGAGGCATTGCAGCAAGAACGGGAAAAATCGCAGGTAATTTCTGAAGCACCTTGTTGTGCTCCTGTGGGGAAGTTGGGGTCTTGAGGAACCGGGTCAGAACTTAATACCAGTGGGTAGCCTGTGTTTGCTTTCTATAAAACCGAGTCAGTGAAGAATCGGTCTCCTCCCAACCTTTGAATGTTGTCTTTCCACTCCCTGTAATGGGACTGAACGCTGAAAATAAACTCAGAGAAACTGGGTGTTGTCAGAAAAATCTGTTCACTTGGTCTGTCGAAAATCAGTGGGGTAAAGTCAAATCTGAAGAACGGTGTCTGGTTCCCCACTCCTCCACATGAAGTCTGCTGGGTGACCTTGGGCCCGTCACAGTTCTCTCGGAACTCTCTCACCCCATGCAGAGGCAGGCAACAGCAAGCCACTCCTCAATGTCTCTTGCCTTGAAAACCCTACGGGGTCACCATAAATCACCTGTGACTTGATGGCACTTCATACCGCCACAGGTCTATAGTAAGTATGGATGTCTGTCCTGTTGGGACTGTTGAAAAGGATGACTGGGTTTTCACTGGCGTGCAAGAGCCAAATTTCCTTATGCTGTGTGTGTGTGAGGAGTCTGTGGGTGCCATGATTCTGAGGGGGACAGAACGTAGATGCTGACAGGGTGGGGTAGATCAGTAAGAGGCTATAGCAGTGGTGGCGAACCTATGGCACGGGTGCCAGAGGTGGCACTCAGAGTTCTCTCTGTGGGCCCACGCGAACAGAGTTTGTCGTGGGGGTGTGTGTGGAAAACCCCACTGATTTTCATGGGAAGAACTAAAGCATGATCCTTTACCTGGGAGTAAGCTCAGTTGCTGGGCTTGCTTCTGAGTAAACCCTCCTAGGGTTGTGATTCATCCATTCGAAGCATTGCCCGGTTGCTTCACCAAGCTTACTCCCAAGTAACGCTCCTCGGAGCCTCTTTCTAAACTAAAACCTAAGTATCCAGGTTAAATTGCTGTGTTGGCACTTTGCAATAAATGGGTTTTGGGTTGCCATTTGGGCACTCGGTCTCAAAAAGGTTCACCATCACTGGGCTATAGCAATGATGGCGAACCTATGGCACGGGTGCCAGAGGTGGCACTCAGAGCCCTCTCTGTGGGCACACGTAATCTCTCTCTCTCTCTCTCTCTCTCTCTCTCTCTCTCTCTCACACACACACACACACACACACACACACACACAGAGGCTGGTCTGGGCACGATCCTTTACCTGGGAGTAAGCTTGGTTGCTGGCAATGGGGCTTACTTCTGAGTAAACCCTCCTAGGGTCCTGATTCACCCTTTCAAAGCGTTGCACGGTTGCTTCATCAAGCTTACTCCTGAGTAACGCACGCCTCGGAGCCAACCGTTTTTTCTAAACTAAAACCTCAGTACTCAGGTTAAATTGCCGTGTGCCGTGTTGGCACTTTGCGATAAATAAGTGGGTTTTGGGTTGCAGTTTGGGCACTCGGTCTCGAAAAGGTTCTCCATCACTGGGCTATAGGGACAGATACCTTGATATCTATGTATGTGGATAGCACCATAGGGGAAACTGTTTCTGTGGCATTTTTTAAATTTATTGTCTTCCTTTGTACCCTACTTTTCTCCATGAAGGGAACATACGGTAGCTTACTATATTCTCCCCTTTGCCATTTTTATCCTCCCAGCAACCCTGTGACTGGCCCAAGGTAACCCAGCAAGCTTCCATGTCTGAATGGGGAATTGAACTTGGATCTCTCAGATCCTAGTCTGACATTATAACAACTACATCAGAATGGCTCTTCTTCACAGTTATCCCTTCCGCATCGCAGGGGTTAGGGGTGTGGTGGTCCCCGCCATCTAGAAACTTGTGTTAAAAAATTTGGCCTTTCTTTCGTACCACAGAAATCTTAATGTTTTCTTTTATTTTAATGTTAAAAGAAGAAATTGTGTATATTTATGGTATCAAAAGATAAAATGTGTTGATATTATACAATCTTATATCTCTGATTTATGCATTCCTGAGTTCCTGAGGAGGTTAAGAGCAGGTGCATTCTAATCTGGAGGAACCGGGTTTGATTCCCCGCTCTGCCGCTGAGCTGTGGAGGCTTATCTGGGGAATTCAGATTAGCCTGTGCACTCCCACACCTTGGGCTAGTCACAGCTTCTCGGAGCTCTCTCAGCCCCACCTACCTCACAGGGTGTTTGTTGTGAGGGGGGAAGGGCAAGGAGATTGTAAGCCCCTTTGAGTCTCCTACAGGAGAGAAAGTAGGGATATAAATCCAATTCTTCAAACTCTTCTTCTGCAGCTTCCACAAAACTCCCCCCCAAAATCCCATTTAATTTCCTACGCTGACTCGTGATATTTCAAAACCACGATGTAGCAAGTCACTACGTGGAAGGGATAACTGTAATTTCTGCTTATTGTGCAACTGCTAAAGACTCTGTGGGTAGGGGATGGAGGAGTAACAACCTGATTAAAAAGTCATGGTAAAATAGGAATGATAGCCATAAGAAACAGTGCAGTCCCCTAGTGGA
The DNA here is from genome assembly GCF_021028975.2 of Sphaerodactylus townsendi. Classification (NCBI taxonomy): domain Eukaryota; kingdom Metazoa; phylum Chordata; class Lepidosauria; order Squamata; family Sphaerodactylidae; genus Sphaerodactylus; species Sphaerodactylus townsendi. Next base: position 21,058,990 of record NC_059439.1, on the reverse strand, counting down.
AGTTTTCAGGGATTGTCCAGGGTTCCCTGTATCCAGTGGTGGGATCTAACAGGTTCCCATGGTGGTGGGATTCAAACTGTGGCGTAGCGCCAATGGGGCTGGACGGGGCATTCCAGGGGCGGGGCATTGCTGTGGCAAGGATGCAGCCGCTGCGCTGGTCCTTGGGCGGGAAACGAATGCACACAGGCGCAGGCTGCCACGCACGCCGGTGCACCTCCTGCTAGACTGCTTCAAGTTCTGTGCGCTACTGCTGAGAGGAGGGGTGTAACTAAGGCAAAAGTCACGTGGCAAAATCACCCATTAGTAACCCCCTCTCGGCACACACAAATAATTAGTAACCTACTCTCGGCAACCTGTGAGAACCTGCTGGATCCCACCTCTGTCTGTATCTCACGCTTTCTTGGTTTGCCCAGAAAGCTAGCATCATATGATGGATAGAGTGTCGGGCTAAGATCCTGGGAGACCTGGATTCAAATCCCCACTTCTACCATGGCAGCTTACTTTGGGCCTGAGCATACTCCCTTGGTCCTCCGCAGACTCCCAGCCTGACCTACTTCACAGAAAGCCAGGAAGAGAACGGAGAACTGTGTTCCAATCTGTTTGGAGTTTCCTTTGGGGAGACAAGTGGGATATGTAAATAAACGTAATGCATGGATGCAACGCCCAAGATTGCCAGTCCTATCTGTTTCAGTGGCGTAGCAGTGGCGTAGGAGGTTAAGAGCTCGTGTATCTAATCTGGAGGAACCGGTTTTGATTCCCAGCTCTGCTGCCTGAGCTGTGGAGGCTTATCTGGGGAATTCAGATGAGCCTGTGCACTCCCACACACGCTAGCTGGGTGACCTTGGGCTAGTCACAGCTTCTCGGAGCTCTCTCAGCCCCACCTACCTCACAGGATGTTTGTTGTGAGGGGGGAAGGGCAAGGAGATTGTAAGCCCCTTTGAGTCTCCTACAGGAGAGAAAGGGGGAATATAAATCCAAACTCTTCTTCTTCTTCTTCTGATGCAGGCTCAGCATCAAACCGTGGAAGAAAAGACGCGTCTGCCCGCGATCGGCAACAGCATGGAGGAGAGGAGGTCCACTGAGAGGGTGGCTGAGGGAGCATCCCTGGAGAGGATGCTGCTGCTGAGCCCCAGGTTCCAAGGAAAGACGCCAGAAGCCTCCCCTTCCCCACGGCCCCGCGCCTGCAGCATCAGCACATCTTCCTCGCCCAAGCATGGCTGGGGCCTGAGCGGCAGGTTTGGCTCTTCGTGCAGCCTGACCTCTCTCTTCCAGCCTCACTCCAGCCCCAAGCCTTCCCCATGTTGTTCCCCTACTCGAAGCAATCCTGCGGACATCAGCAAAAAGAAAGGGGGCTCTCCCGCAAACTCCCACCTGTTTATGTCTCCCCCCTCTCCCCTGGCACTGCACGGCTTGAGTGACCCCGGACGCCCCAGCGTGCATATCCGCGGCCTGGAGGTCAGCAGCCGGGAACTGGCGGATAGGAGCTGTTCACCCCGCGAGCACGTGCTGTTAAGCCGCAGCGGGACACACGTTGCTGAAGCACCCTGGGGGGCCACGCCCCGTACGGAAAGAAGGCGCTGCCTTGGGTGAGTGGAGGAACAGGCAGGAGGGAGTGGGTCTCTATCAACTTTTATTGCCCAGCTGCAATTCGGAGTTGGGACTGGGAGGAAGGCCACACATAATGCTTTGTATATCTCAAGAAATAACTACACAATCCTGGCCGTCCCGGGACGTTCTGGTGCAAGATAGACCAAACAGCACCTCTTGTTCTTTTGTTCCATAAATTGCATGAATAGAAGGTAAGGCCCCCCCACCCCCCACCCCGAAGGGCTGTTTTGAAAATCCGGCACCTTCTCAAATTCTTACATAAATTAGTGGTGTGTGCCAATGAAAAATTATTCCGCTGGGCCTTTGGGGGACGGGGGTAGCTGTTGATTTGCCACCTCCTATATTCCAACTGATGAGCGAACTATGTGTAATCTAATGCTGCTACCACTCAGTCTACCCTCGTGATAAAAAAAAACTGGATTACCATCTTGCCATCTAGTTTTGTACTGTGTTTGTTAATTTATTAATTTTAATGGGTTTTATATTTGTAATTGAGTTTTATATTATTGAATTGGAAATGTTGTAAACTGCCCAGAGCCCTTTGGGGGTGGGTGGTATAAGTAATCCAATAAATAACCAAACAAACATGTTAGCAGGGGGGGTTGTCTTGAATTCAGGATTGTCTTCCTCAGGGGTTACACAGGGCTTGACTCTTCAGGACATTCTACTTCGTGAGCCTCATTCCGGCAAAGGACAGCTCTGTGACTTCCTGCTGGACAGGACTGGCTGTCTTTCAGCTGCCGCCAAAATCTGCCCCTAGCTCCCTCACTTACTGGCGGCTTGGACTGTGCCCCCTTTCCACAAATTGTGTTAAGGCTAAGCGTGTGATATCTTCTCGTTCCCTTTTTTCCCAGGGTCCAACAGCAGCTTCTGGCAGAGATGCTGGAGTGTGAGCGGGAGTATGCGAGTGCCCTGGCTCAGCCTGTGTCCCTGGCCCAGGAACCTGGGAGGCAGGCCTTGCCTGTGGAGCTAAGGTGCATAGGCAGCGCTCTGCGAGCCACACGAGACCAGCTGGCAGCCTTCCATAGCAGCAATCTGCTTGGTGAGCTGGAGGGATGCATGAACCACCCGTCGCGTGCTGGGAGCTGCTTCCTGCGTCACGTGAGTGCCCTATCACGGCTAACGGCCCACCGCTGCGGCTCCCATTCCTCAGTGTGAGGAGGGTCCACGTGCACCCACTATTCTCCCCTCACGCTTACTGACACAACTTCCTCAGTGGTGGTGTAGTGGTTCAGAGCAGGTGGATTATAATCTGGAGAACCAGGTCTGATTCCCCACTCCTCCGCCTGAGTGGCAGACTCTTATCTGGTACACTAGATTTGTTTCCCCCCCTCCTCCACGTTAAGCCTACTAGGTGACCTTGATCCAATCACAGGACTCTCAGGACTCTCTCAGCCCCACCTGTTGTGGAGAGAGGAAGGGAAAGAAGCTTGTAAGCCACCTTGAGTCTCCTTACAAGAGAGAAAGGTGGGGTATAAATCCAAACTACTACTACTACTTTTCTTCTCCTCCTCCAAGGTGTGATGGGGCTCACAGTGGCCCTGAGAAGTCTTTCCTCTTTCAATGCTATAGAATAAGTGAAGTAGTAATAAGGACAAGAGCATCTTTGAGAATGTACAGAGTGCTTTTTGCCACTCGCTGACTAAGTACAGCTCCCCACCCCCACAACTACAGCTGGCAATTAGGGGTGAGGGCAGTGGTGGGATTCAGCAGGTTCGCACCACTTCGGCAGAACCGGTTGTTAAAATGGTGCTTGTAAACAATCAGTTGTTAAATTATTTGAATTCCCACCACTGGAACCTGTTGTTAAATTATTTAAATCCCACCACTGGGTGAGGGGTGTGAGTTCCACACAACTTGCTGAGCTTTCCTGCTTCTACCAAGCAGAGGGACGTGAGTTCCACACAAGGCTGAGCTTTCCTGCTTTTCTTTTTCTTTTTTGAAATGTAGAACAGCCTCACAGCTCTTGCATCCCTTTGTTGCTTACTCCATCCAGAGTCTAAGGGGGGAAAAAAGGAGAGGGACAACCCTAACAGTATATGCTGTGTTAATGAAGTTGTGCAGAAATTGGCATGTGTTTCAAGGGCCCTTTCCACATAACCAAAAATAAAACATTTTGGGCAGGAAATAAAACATTTCCTCCGAGGAGCTCCACGTAGTTTCCCCCCCCAAAAAAACATGTTATTTCCAGCCTCAAAACTTTTAAATACATCCTCTATTTTAGCAGTTCTTTTGTGCACATCTCTTGAAAACGTTTCTCGTGCCACTCCGTAGTCCCCAGACTTCCTCCTCGCCATTTTCTGAGCTCGCTCCATCAGCTCACTTGTTAATCTTCATTATTAAAAAAAACAACAATTGGGACGGGGGGGGGGTTGAATTTTGAAGCCTCGTGAATACAACTTATGAGAATCACAGCATGAGGCTTTGAAGCAACATAGGATCAAATCCATGGAGAATCAAACCCCCCCTCCCCCCCAAAAAAACCCCTCTGGAATGATCACAAAATGGCAGCCAAGAATCATTTCGAGTGCGTGAGCGTGGGTATGTGTGGAGGTGTTTGCAAATATTTTCAAGGATTTGTGTGGAAAGGGCCAACAGTCAATTATTATTCACCAGAACAATGTTTATTCATGCAGTGAAGTTACCAAAGTAAATAAAATAACACATTTTTACATTTATGTCAGAGTAAAGATAAGTCTAAACATATTTTAGTATGCTGTGTGTTGCCGCTTTAAATTCTATTTCTTTCTGCTTATTTTCTGTCCCGATAGGAGCCAGCACAGAAAAGAAAATCTTCATTTCTGTAGAATAATCATTCACTTGATATTGAATATGCTATGTATACGTTAATTTGGTTTTCGGTTGTTTATGTATTTGAAGCCATAAAGTCCCTTGAATAAGCCATTGGGTGAAACAAAGAGAAACCATCTCTTGTCGGGACAGAAAATAGGCAGAAAGAAATAGAATGTAAAGCGACAGCACGCAGCATATTTAAACTTACTTTTAGACTTACGTTTACTTTGACAATAACATAACACCGTGTTATTTATTTTGGTAACTTTACTATCTGAATAAACATTGATCTAATGAATAATAATTGACTGTTGAAATGCATGCCACGTTTCGCAGTCTCATTAAGACTCCATCCAGAGGGCAACTGCTAATTTTTTTACCAGAAAATAAGCCTACTTCCCAACAAGCAACAGGTTGACTGTAAAGGGTCAGTGTACTAAGATTTAACAGAAAATTTAATCAATCCAATCAATCTGTAGCACTTCCCTATACAATATTTTTATTTATTTATTACATTTTTAAACCGCCCTCCCCAGGAGGCTCAAGGCAATATACAACATTATTTCCAGCCTCAAAACTTTTAAATACATCCTCTATTTTAGCCATTCTCTTGTGCCTATCTCTTTAAAACGTTTCTCGTGCCACTCTGTAGTCCCCAAACTTCCTCCTTGCCATTTTCTGAGCTCGCCCTATCGCCCACTCAGCCCAGGTCACCCAGTACTTCACATCCCAGCCTTTGTGGCAAGTTGAATCTTCCTCCAAAAAGCCAACATGGGTCCCACTGGCACTCAGGATAGAAGATGTTTGGTTTCCACATTCTCCCATAATCTTTTCATAATACTTAAGCCAATTCTTTAAAATTGCCTACCTTGTTGTCCCAAGCCAATCCTAAAAGGCCAGCAGAAGGGCAAGGAAGAACGATAGTCATGCCCTTTCTTCATATTTTCAGTTTGCAGTTTCTTTGGCTCATTCCGCACATGCAGAATAATGCACTTTCAAACTGCTTTCAGTGCTCTTTGAAGCTGTGCGGAATAGCAAAATCTACTTGCAAACAGTTGTGAAAGTGGTTTGAAAATGCATTATTTTGCGTGTGCGGAAGGGGCCTTTTTTTTCTTTAAAAATTGGCAAGGTAGGAGAAGGAATAGCTTCTCTAATACTCTCCACATTTTGCTTTGCTCTGTCACAGACACCAGATTTTCTTGATTGCAGCTAGGCCAGGTAAATAAGAGCACCCTTTTCTCTCCTACCTTGCAGGGGGAGAAGTTTCAACTCTATGCCATTTACGCCAAAGATCACTACAAGTTCCAGGCTGCCCTGGCTTCGCTTCGAACCACCAGCAAGGTAGGTGCTGTGGTCACAAAGAAATACAGGGGGTGAGGTTGAACACTGTCCTTGGGGCAGGTCACATTGAGCAGTGGGATAGCTAGGGGGTGCAGGGTGGGTTTGGAGCCCTGGGCGCCACATCCTGGGGGCGCATTGCAAGACTATACGCTCTGGTCCCGAACTCCATAGGGAGTTCAAGGTGGGAGCAGCTGTGGAGGGTGCGGGGAGGGTGCCCAGGATGAGCCCTAGGCATCAATTTATGAACCCTGACATTGTGGGTCAATAAAATATTAGCCTTGACTCCTTACTGGATTTTTCCCGCCTGATAGTCTCTTACAGGAAATGCTTATTCTGGTGCAGAGAAAATGGACCCCTTTCATGGGAAACTGATTTGCCACTAGCTGACCATCTGTAAGGAGCTAGCACTGTCTCTCTGTATTGGGACATACTATGCTGTTTCGGGGAAGTTGTGTCTGGCACCATGGCAGCCAGGGTTCCAGGGTTTCGTAGCAGGCGGATGAAACAAGGGGATCGTATGCTGAGTCTGTTCTGTCCTACTTCAACAAGACCTCGGACCACTGCTGCACCGCACTCAGCTGCCTTCTTTCCTTCTCCTTCCAGAAGGGTCCGACAGAACCGCGTGAGCACAGGCACGTGGCACACGTCTTGCGTGAGCCCTTGGAACAGCTGGAGCGATATCGGCGCTTCCTGGGTGAGCTGCTACGCGAGTGTGACCTCGAACGCGGGCCCGACCGCCAAGCCCTGCAGGAGGCCCAGCAACTGCTGGAAGCCCCGGAGCAGCAAGGCAGGGACCTGCTGGCTGCTGAGCAGATCCGGGGTTGCGAGGTGAGCGCACGGGCGCTCCCGGCATGTGACGCTGCATCCTCCTTCCTGTCAGTTCCCCCTGTGCATGCTCTGCTTCCTCCCTTGCCATTTAACCCCGTGCTGGCCTGATTATCCCCATTGTTCGGTGCTTTCATTCCTGTTCAGTTTGTCCTTTCTCACTTTTTGACCTTTCTGCCCTTCCTGAAGGGGGGTACCCAGCCTCTGGGTACAGTAGGTATGAGCATCCTGCAAGTGAACTGGGCTAGTGCCACTTCTGTTGCTGTTTGGGGTGTTGCTGGCAGTGACAACAGACTTCCTCGATCTGATTAGCACTTCCATGTCTCTGCAGATGAAGCTGTCTGAGCAAGGGCCGCTGCTGCAGTGTGGCGAGCTCACCTTGGTGTGTGGGCGGCGCAAGTGCCAGCGACATGTCTTCCTCTTTGAGCGGCTGCTTCTCTTCACCAAGTGCAAGGGAGCCGAGGGTGGCTATGTCTGCAAACAGGCCTTGCAGGTGAGCAGGGTGATTCCTTCCTCGGTGCTGGGAGCTGTGCAGCCCCAGGGGGAAGAGGGCATGGCTTCACAACACAGACTCTAGCGGTTGAAGAAGAAGAGGAATTTGGATTTATATCCCACCTTTCTCTCTTGTAAGGAGACTCAAGGTGCCTTACAAATTCCTTCCCCTCCTCTTCCCACAACAGACACCTTGTGAGGTAGGTGGGGCTGAGAGAGTTCCGAAGAACTGAGACTAGCCCAAGGTCACCCAGCAGGAATGTAGGAGTGCGGGAACACATCTGGTTCACCAGATAAGCCTCCGCCACTCAGATGCAGGAGTGGGGGATTGAACCCGGTTCTCCAGATTAGAATCCACCTGCTCTTAACCGCTACATCACGCTGGAGCTGATGGAATGTCATGTTGAAGATGGAGCAAGTTTGTTTTCTGCTTCTCCGGAGACTCAGACAAGAAGCAATGGATTCAAACCAGGAGAAAAGAGATTCCACCTGAGCTAGCTAGGGAACTGGCTAGATCACTGCTGACTAATCTGGTGTGAGAAAAATCCATTGCTTCTGAGGTAGCAGTCGATACCACAATTTCGATGGCTTCATAGTCTTGCATTTTAGCCTGGGAAGTCTTCTCTTTTTCCCCTCCGCCTACTGTTGTTTCACTTGGTTGCCCTGCTTCCTGGTTTCACTGGTCCCAGCAGAGCACTGACCCTAACTTTCCCTGACCCACCCCTGCCTCTTTTTACACAGACGGCCTGTATGGGGCTGACGGAGAGCGTGGGACCCAGTGGTCTACGCTTTGAGCTGTGGTTTGGACGTGGACCAGCCCGACAGGCCTACACACTGCAGGCCGCCTCTCCTGAGGTCAAGCATCAGTGGACAAATGTTATAGCCCAGCTGCTGTGGAGACAAGGTGGGTATGGAAATACCTGAGAGATGGTGGTTAGGGATATCAAATTGGGTGAGGCTGAGATCAGGGCTATAAGATTCATGACAACAGCTACCTTAATTTCAATAAATCTTTCCTGTGCTTTACTTTTTTTGTTGAAATAGAATAAAGTAAGCTTTGAGGCCAGGAGGTTGACCTCTTTTTTGAAGATGAGGTAGCCATGGCCTCTTTGAAGATACCTCCCACTAAATAGAATTGTTAAGAACTTAAGAACATAAGAACTAGCCTGCTGGATCAGACCAGAGTCCATCTAGTCCAGCACTCTGCTACTCGCAGTGGCCCACCAGTTGCCTTTGGGAGCTCACGTGCAGGATGTGAAAGCAATGGCCTTCTGCTGCTGCTGCTCCTGAGCACCTGGTCTGCTAAGGCATTTGCAATCTGAGATCAAGAAGGATCAAGATTGGTAGCCATAGATCGACTTCTCCTCCATCAATCTGTCCTTTTTAAAGCTATCCAGGTTAGTGGCCATCACCACCTCCTGTGGCAGCATATTCCAAACACCAATCACACGTTGTGTGAAGAAGTGTTTCCTTTTATTAGTCCTAATTCTTCCCCCCAGCATTTTGTTAGCAGAATAGGGGCAGGTTATGGGATGTTGCTTGCCAGAAAGGGTCAGTTTTCCTTCCCGGAATGCAGAGCAGAAGAGAATTCCAGGATACTTTCCTGAGGCATCACTGAACAAGACCTTTTTTATGTAGACAATGTGGGCAATGCATTTGTGGACATAACGTCTCTGTGAACTAACTGTGTGAACTGTGGTAATCTGCCCTGTCCCTAACAAAGCTGGTTCTCGTCCACATGAATTGAATGTGGGAAAGAATTACCGGGTGGGATTCAGTGGTGGGATTCAGCCGGTTCGCACCACTTCGGCAGAACCGGTTGTTAAAATGGTGCTTGTAAACAACCGCTTGTCAAATTATTTGAATCCCACCGCTGGCCGCATGGAACGTCACATCTGGTTGGTGAGTTGGGAGATTTCAGCTACAGATATGACATACGGGAGGTTTTGTGGAACAAGGCATTGAAGATTTCTCTCTCTCTCCTCAGCTGCCCATCCGGCAGTCTCCATGTGCATATCCTCCTGCCCAGCCCAGCGTTTGGCCCCTCTTGGCCTTGGCCCTGGCCCTCCTTCTGGGCTATCACTGCCTGGGCACGTTGAGGAAGAAGAGTGGGACCTAGATGTCAAGCCCATCCCAAGGGGTGAGTGTTCCACTCTTCTCATTACCCCTCTCCCCAGGCCTTCTGGGAGACTTTCTGCTCCATGTTCACACATAGCTTTTCTTCTGTTCCCCCTAGCAGAGACCTCTGATTCAGAAGGGCCGTCCCCAAGCCACCGAGAACCATCTGGCCTGGCAAGATCCTTGCCCGGGAGTAGCTCTGCTGTGGGGCACCACCAGTCGGTGAGTGCATGCCATTTCACGTGGGTCTGTGGCGATGGAGCCAGTTACTCTGGGGCCTGCTTATGCACTCAGTGGAATCAACCTGGGCACAGGTTTTCCTTGGCCGCTTTTGCAAGGTGGGGTTTGCACCTGTGAATTCTTTGCGAGCAAAAAGAACACCCTGCCCTGTGCTGAATCAGCATGCCAAGGAACAGGGTTGAGTCTCCAGATCTCCCTGACAGGCTGGGTTCCTTCCTGAGCTCTCCCGCCCGTCTTTCCGAGGGGAAGAAGCTAAAAAGGCTGCCGCTGCAATCTGAAGCGGTACGTTCCAGGAAAAGCTGATTCTGGCGACTGTATAAATTGATACTAAATTATTACGGTTTTCAAGGGTTCATGCAACTTGGCTGGAAAGCTACCCACAGGCCTCTAGTAGCATATCTACAGGGGCTCTCAAGCCTTCCGGGGGGCACATTTTGCAGCCGAGCCCCGTCCCCCCAGTGGCGACTCCCCGTTCAGGAGAGTGGTTGAAGACTGGTGAGCAGGGCTCACCCCATTCCAATCTCCTCACCCCATTCCAATCTCCCACATCCACAATTGCCACACCCAACATTTTGCAGCCGAGCCCCGTCCCCCCAGTGGCGACTCCCCGTTCAGGAGAGTGGTTGAAGACTGGTGAGCAGGGCTCACCCCATTCCAATCTCCCACATCCACAATTGCCACACCCAATTTCCACGTGGAGATGGAAGCAGCCAGGGCCTGCTTGAGCCTGGCTAAGGCCAGGATTGGACCCAGCTCTATGGTGCGGCCAGTAGCTTAGAGCTAGATCCAAGCCTGGCCTCAGCTGAGCTCAGACTGAAGCTGGCTGCTCTGAATTCCTCTAGCTTTATACTCTTGGCTCCTCCCCCCAAACTCCATCTGACTGGAGATGGAGCTTGGGGGGCAGGGACAACAGTACAAAGCTAAGGATCCAGAGCAGCTGACTTCAGTTCGAGTGTGGCTCGGGCCATGCTCCAACGGGCCCCTTCTGCTCCCCCCACCATGTGGAGGTTGGGTGTGGGGCCATGTGGAGGGAGGTGGAGTGAGCTATTTCGGCCCATTCACAATCTCCACTTGGACATTGTAAATGGGATGGCCAGCAGTGGCGTAGTGGCTAAGAGCAGTGGCTAAGAGCAGGTGCACTCTGATCTGGAGGAACCTGGTTTGATTCCCAACTCTGCCACTTGAGTTGTGGAGGCTTATCTGGGGAATTCAGATTAGCCTGTGCACTCCCACACACGCCAGCTGGGTGACCTTGGGCTAGTCACAGCTTTTCGGAGCTCTCTCAGCCCCACTCACCTCAGAGGGTGCTTGTTGTGAGGGGGGAAGGGCAAGGAGATTGTAAGCCCCTTTGAGTCTCCTACAGGAGAGAAAGGGGGATATAAATCCAAACTCTTCTTCTTCTTCTTCAACCGTGTCCCACCCGGGCTTGCCCCGGGCACCGTTTTAGGTAGATACGCCCCTGCAGGCCTCACACAGCTATGTTATCCACACTGATCTCCACCGTGAGGGCAAGAGAGAGACCCTTCTGCCTTGGCTGCTGATAACCACAAGATTGTTTGCCTGAACAGACAAGTGTTTACATGCCAGATTATGTGACATTCCTATTCTTTCTTGAGCATTTCCCCCTCCTCCTCACCCAGGGTTCATCCCACGGTCCCTGATAGCCTTGTGTATTTTTTTTCTTTATTTGCCAGAGCTCTGGCGCTGCCGGCGAACCAGTGACCCCACTCTGAGGCTGTGGCGGCCAGGTACAGCGCCCGTGCCAAACCTCTCTGCCTTGGAGCAACCCCCTCCTCCCACATTATCTCCTCTTGCCGTCTTCTCCAAAGTGTTAACACGCCGCATTTCGCCATGCCTTTCTCTCAGTCCGCATTTTCAGGGATACTTTCCCCTCGTCGGAAGACTTTATTCAATTTCTGTCGGATGTGCGAGTTTGCGTCCGGATGCCTTGATTAACCAGTTTGTGTTTCTCCGCCCTGCATCTCCTCTTTGTCCTCTGTGCCACCCTCGCTGACCTTCCAGTTGTCTTCGCGTTGCTACGTGTTTAAAATTCAGCTAATGTCCATCGCGCTGGCAGAGCATCGTGGCTAACAGTGACAGCTCTGATTCCAATCTAACCTGAGGCATGAACTTTGATTCCCCTAGGCGAAGGCCGCTGTTTCTCAGCCTGAGATTTGCAGTACGAGAAAAAATAATAATACTAGTTCTACTTTACAAGACCGACTGCAGTGATTATTGTGAAACCTTTTGGAGGCGCAACGCTAAGTTTTAACGTGATGCAAAAGAGGTGCCCAAAACGCAGAAATAGCGAGGTCCCTCTCGAGGAGCATATCATTTATATTAGCTCAGTGATGGCGAACCTATGGCACGGGTGCCAGAGGTGGCACTCGGAGCCCTCTCTGTGGGCATGCGCACACAGAGTTTGTCATGTGGGGGGCAGAAAATCACACACACACCCCCACACACACACATCTAGGTTGGCCTGGGCCACTGAGCACAACATGTGTGCACCTTGGTGAGCAGGGAGGACTCGGCTGGCGGGCCTGGTGCCTGTGCTCCGGGTGGCTGCTGCCCGAGGGGGGGTGGGTGGGCACTGAGGAGGCAGAGATGCTAGAGAGGCACAGAGTGGTACACATGGGACTTGCTGGAGGCTAGAGTAGGCTGGCCCCTGCTCAAGCCGGTGGGGCGTAGGAAGAGGGAGCCAACCGTTTTTTTATAAACTAAAACCTCAGCATTCAGGTTAAATTGCCGGGTTGGCACTTTGCAATAAATGTGGGGTTTGGGCTACAATTTGGGCACTCGGTCTCAAAAAGGTTCGCCATCACTGTATTAGCTAGTCAAGGTCAGGACAGCCCTGGTATAGTGCTTGAATGGTAGACAATCAAGGAAATCCAGAGTCCCTTGCAAAGGCAGGCAAAGGCAGACCAACTGTTCACGCACGCGCACACACACACACACACACACACACACACACACACACACACACACACACACACACACACACACACACACACACACACACACACACACACACACACACACACAAGGTCAGAATGTAAAAGAGTTAGGAATTGTTCAGAATTAAGGTTGCAGGGAGCCTGGTATAAAATATGTCGATAAAAACAAAGAATAAGACCTTTGAAGTTAGCCAACAAAATGTTTCAGAGTTCTGCTTCTGGATACTCACCAGTCTTGTTTCTTTTGCAGCGTTGGGTGTGGAGTCTGCATCGGAAGCTTTTCTCCCCCGTTAGCCACGGACGGCAGGATTCGGTCCCTAGAGGCTCTGGGAACAGGACAGTCTGAGCCTCACAGCACCACGGGCAGGAGGGAAACGTGCAGGGGTTCATGTTTGTGACACGCTCCCGCCGTGTCGTCTGATGACTCTCCCGCCTTCCTTTACCTGCTGCCACCCCATAGGAAAATGTAGCTCCCTCCACCTCTGTTCAAGTTTGGAAGGACTCTGTCCTGTCTCAAAGCATCCATCCAGTGCCTTTTCCACCATTTTTTGAGAACTATTGGAGATCGTTGGCCCAGACGATGCTGCTGCTGCTGGTCAGAAGAGTTAGTTTAAAAAAAAGTCCAAACCAAAGAGCTTTGTGTTGACCATGGACACAATAAATCAGAAAAATGAACTTTGTAGCCGCCATCAACTGGGCTGATGCCTTGAGGATTCTGAATGCTCATTTGCTTAGTGTCCAGTCCCAGCTTCTGTCTAGGCCAACTGGTATTTTGCTTTGACTGGCGAGAGAGGAGAGGAAGAACCTGGATTATGGTGGTTGGCCAAACTACAGGAGGCCCATGGCGGGCGAGAGGAACAGACTGCTATGGAACATGAACGGCCCCTCGCAACCCCTTTCAAAGAAGGTGCTCAGACCTAGCCCAGAAACACTGCAGAGCCATCTAACTTAAAGGAATGATACAGCAATATTGACGGTGCTGAGTTCTTCAGGAGAGCAGCTGTTCATTGCTGATTCCAACGACTAAAAAGCCTAATTAGAGCCAAGCTTAATTAGAGCCAAAGATAAGGCTTCAAGCTGGTATACTAATTCTTTTTTTTAAAAAAAAATGTGCAGTAAGTTTTGACAAGCTGGCGCATTCGGTAACGTTAACACCCACAACCGCCCACCGGAGCTGATGTTCTTGTCTCCGCTCGCGTCGTTCAGTTTACCTTTGAGGTGGTAAAGCCTGCACATAAAAGCATAAAAATGCCTTTCCCTGTTGCAGCAACAAAAATGGCAATATGAACATTGATATGTATGTATTCACTTCGTTGATACCGCTCTTTTTGCCGCGTTGAGGACTCACAACAGTTTACACTGGTGTCCCCTCCTTCATTTTATCCTCACGACAACTCGGTCAGGTGGGTTAGGCTAAGTGGTGTGACCGGCCCAAGGTAACCTTCAGACTTTGGTGGCCGAGCAAGGATTCAACCTGAGCTGAGTTTGGCAACGGTTGAACTACTTGCTGGAGCTATATGTTCCATGAACACCTCTGCAGTGAAATTTCTATTTTGTCTCCGGTTGTCTGGATTATGGGTATTTTGGAGCTAGCGTGGTAAGCTGTGGCTTCAGTGGTATTTTTGCCATTCCGACTCTGGATCCACACCGCTTGTCTCTATTTGATAGTTCTTGTATTTCACTAACCTACCTCCATGGGCAGGATACGTCCAGAATTTGATCCCAGGACCTATCGTGTACACAAACATCTGCCTACATGACAAAGTCAGTAAAGCCACTTAGTGCTTAAAAGATGCAAAAAGCTTTAAAAGATGCTAGCAGAGAAGTTCATGGGGGGATAATAACGTTTGTTGTAAAGAAGGTTCCCGAGGCTGGTTACCATTTAGTCAATTTCCACCTTATGAATGTTTTCAAACATTATGCTGAATGTAGTTACTGTACGATGTCGACCTATTTCTTCTTTTTCAAATACTGGGACGGGGTCTCTATCAGCTCCATGGAATTTCACAGCATTGTTGTACAAGCTGTGGTGCAGCTCCCTATTAGAGAGTGGTAGGTTTACAGCAACCCTTCTTCACTGTGTGCATAGTGTCATCAAGTCTCAGCCAACTCATGGCAACCCAATAGGGTTCTCAAGGCAAGAGACAAAGAGGTAGTTTGCCATTGTTTGCCTCAACATAGCAACTCTGGTATTCCTTGGTGGTCTTCCATCTAAATACTAACCAGAGCTGTCTTCTAAGCTTTCAAGGCCTGACAAGATCAAACTAGCCGGAGCTATCCAGGGCAGGGTCTTTCTCCATTACTTAGCATGAATTCCCCCAAATGGAACCACTTTTTTTAGTAATCCTGGTGCTAGTTTGTCATTCACCCTAATCACTAGCGACAGCAGTGTTCAAACCCCGAAGTTGGCATCATAGGCCAAGGTTTCCCAGATGAGGTGATAAGCATGTGTCTGGACCGTAACAGTTCAGGTGGAGGTTCATGTAGTCAAATGTTCCTTCATACCAATTTTTTTTTAAATCCCCAAATGTAGAAAGCTAGCATGTTGGTGAGAGGGCAAGACACAAACCTTTCTGTGACATTTGATTTTCTGGATGGGATCACAGCAGCTTTGGTGATGATAAAAAGGGGAGAAAGGCTCTCCTTTAACCACCCCAAAAAGTTATGCTGGGGATCGTGGCAAAAGCCAAGTGGGATGGGAATGTAGTAAGGAGAACGGGGCAAAATAGAACAAAACAGCCACCCCGCTACTTGCAAATGGGTATTATTTTTGTATAGAAGCGTATTTGGTCACATGCATCCATAGCGGCAATCTGTGGTCTGATGTGACAGTGTTTTATTGGTGCAGTTGTGAAATTTTGGGGGGGGGGGCAAGTTTTGTGAGGAGAAAGCACACCAGCAAAAAAGCAAGGCTCCTACTCAAAATGAGAGCATCTGTGATTTTTTTAATCTGCAGAATAATGCACTTTCAATCCACTTTCACAGTTGTTTGCAAGTGGATTTTGCCATTTTGCATAGTAAAATCCAGCTGCAAAATGCACTGAAATTGCATTATTCTGCATGTGCAAAAGTGCTCTCAGTAGCAGCGGAAAGGGAAGGAAGGAATTAAGCTTGATTTGGGAAAGCCAGAAGCCTCCAGTCAGGTAGGGCTTTTATGCCATTTCCATAAAATGGGGCCTACCACAAAGGGGCAGCTTAGCTGTCTGGGAAGCCACAGCACTAGAGAGCTGGCTTTTGAGAAATAAAAAAACCTGCATTTTTTAATTGAGACATGCAGCATTTGAAAAGCTGGAATACGCCAAGAGTGGTTCTTTAAGACCAGGTGTTTGCAAAAGCCAGCTGGGAACAGGCCAATATGTAATGTGTTCGAGGTGTGCTTTTTCGCTCCTGCTGCCCGTGAACCGAAGCCTTCATAAGGTACTGAGCAAAACACCTTGGGTTTCTGTAAATTAACAGTTACTGTTGCCAACCATGTAATCTCGTCGAAATAATCAGGTTTGTCTATCAAGACGTTATTTTATATAAAAAGCATGCCGAACCATATTAGTCATTTCTGTGCTTCAGTTCCTTAACTGCAAAAGGGTACATTTCCCCTCACTTTACCATGGTCTTTTATAAACTTAAAAGTGGGGTATGATTTGCCCGGACCATTTCACTCCTCCCAGCCTCTTTTATAATCATAATAATAGAACCAGCAATTTGGTACCAGCCTAGAATTTTCCTTGACTGGTGTGTGTGTGTTGTGTGTGTGTTAAAAGGTTAAGAGTTTCCTGCAACCCTCTCTTTTGCAACTGGAAGCTTTTTTATTTTTTTGCAAGCATATGCATGCACACTTGGAAGTAACTCCCACTACAATTAGTGGGATTTACTTCTAAGCAAACAGGGTTAGAATAAGACTTGTTTCTTTGCATACCTTGTGAGCCCTCCTCCCCAAGACAAAAAAAAAGGAATGTACTGTCATTACTATTTTGTCTTCCCTGGGGAAAGCTCTCCCCCTGCCCCCTCAGGGGGGCTGGCGGGAGACAAACAATGCTGGCGGGAGACAAACACTCCACTCCTTTCTTTCAGAGGCCTACACAGGAGGTCGGTAAGAAGCTGACCTGTGGTTGCCAGGCAACCAAAATGGGCCTCTTCCCATCCCTTTGACCGCTGGCCGCAAACACAGAGAGGCCCTTCCAACAGGCCTCATACCCAGGCCCAATAGCCCAGGCCTCTTCCTCTGTAACTTTGATGCGCCACTGCTGACGTTGCTTGATTTTTCTTCATCGGTGGCACCTTCCCGACGCACCCCCCCCCCCAGCTCGCCTCTGCCACGGTGAGGTGGTGACAGAGCAGCGCTTTGCCCACTCCCATCCCTCCCTCTCTCTGCCCCAGCCAAACAAAGCCTGCAATGCCAAGGGACACCCCTCCCCCTCTCCTTGCCAAGGCAGGACAGACAATGCCAAGATTACAGCGCCCACAGCTGCAGAGGAAGCGAGGCGGTGCCTTCCCCCGGCTGCGGCCCTGCAATGTGGACCAGGCTTAGCCTCTGCCCAACTGCACGTGCCAATCCAGTGCTCCCCTTCCCCATATTACAGCACAGGAGAAGACTATGCCAATATTACAGCGCCAACAGCTGAAGAGGAAGCAAGACTGTGCCTTCCTCTACTGTGGTCCTGCAATGTGGACCACGCTTAGCCTCTCCCAAGCTGCTCGTGCCAATCTGGTGCTCCCCTTCCTCATGTTGTGGCACAAGGAGAACAGACCATGACACGCTGCTGGTGGTGAGCGTCCCACTTCCGCCTCCCCTGCAAGCGATACCCTCCATCATCCCAAACAACAGCCTGTGCCAAAAGAATGATTTTTGTTGTTGTTC
Organism: Sphaerodactylus townsendi; assembly: GCF_021028975.2. Lineage (NCBI taxonomy): Eukaryota > Metazoa > Chordata > Lepidosauria > Squamata > Sphaerodactylidae > Sphaerodactylus > Sphaerodactylus townsendi. Next base: position 21,041,761 of record NC_059439.1, on the reverse strand, counting down.
TCTCTCCCCCAAGAGCACAGCAGAGCAGACAATGCTCGGTTGTGCCAAGATGGTGCCCTGCCCGCCTCGACAGAGCAAGCTGAGACAGGCTGATCCTGTCTCTCGACACCGTCGCCCTAAATCTGCTTCCATTACAACAGCCTGTCTGTGCCAGGGGAGAAAATTCGATGCAATGGCAGGGCTCCATCTCAAAACCCTGCCGTGCCACCCATTCCTAATCCGGTGTCCCTCTGCGACCCCGATCCGAATCCCACTTTCTCGCTCCCGTGTCCTGCTCCCACCCTTTCCTAAGCCACTATGGCTGATTTTTTTCCCTCTCTTCTTCTGCCCTCCACGATCTAACCAAGTAGGTCGTGCCAGGCTAAACTCTGATCCCGCCCGCCCGCCAGATCCAGCGGCCCCCTCCCTCGGGGCCGGGCCACCCACTCCGAATCCGGCGTCCCTCTGCGACCCCCGATGCGAATCCCACTTTCTCGCTCCCGTATCCTCCGCCCAACCCCTTCCTAAGCCACTATGGCCGATTTACCCTCCATATCCTGCCCTCCACGATCTAACTAAGCGGGTTGTGCCAGACTGGCGTCTGATCCTCTCCTCCCCCCCCCCCCCCGGCCAGATCCGGCGGCCCCCTCCCTCGGGGCAGCGCTGCCCCCTCCGCGCCCGGCCGGGCGAGCGCGCACAATGGAGCCGGGCGATCCCTTAGCCGCGCGAGGCTCAGAAATGCAAATCGCCGCCGCCGCCTGCGGCTCCGTACAATGGAAGGGAGGGAGGGAAGAGGGAGGGAGGGAGAGAGGGAAGGCGAGGAGGAGAGGGGGGAGCCCCATTGGCGGCGAGGCTGCTCGCCCCGGCCCAGCCCCGACGACGCGGCGGGTCCCCGGAGCGCCCCCCGCCTCCGCCGCGCCGCCTCGCCGTGCGCCCTGGTGAGTAGCCGCGCTGCGCCGCGCCGTCCGCCCGCCCACCGGGCGCCCCCCTGCCCAGAAACCCGCCCCACCGCTCGGCTCCTCGCCCCCCCCCCCCCAAGCCCAGAGCAGGTGCATGGCCGGGAGGGGGGGGGGCAGAGAAGGGAAGCCGAGCCGGGAGGGCAGCATCCGGCCTTGAGCGCACCGCCGTGGCGCACGGAAACGCGCCCTGCCTCGGCCCGGGGCTTGGTTATCCCCGAATGACCCGGGCGGATTCCTTCCAGCTGGCTCCCACCCCCGGCTCTGCGTCGCCCCCCAAGCACGTGACTGAGAGTCGGAGCTTGTTTTTTTGGGGGGGGGAGATACATCTCAAGTTTTTTTTAAAAAGCGGGGGGGGGATGTTGTTCCGTCGGGAGTCGGAGGCGGTTGGGGTGATGGCGAGGCGCTTAAGGAGCTGGAAAGGGGGTCCTGCAGCAGATGGCTTGGAGCCAAAGTTGGGGGGGGGGAGCAGAGGAGGGATCAGGATCGGGGGTTGCAGAGGTGAGGGCCCAAAGGCCAGCCCTCCACGGCCGCCCCGGGACATCCACCCTCCCAGATGTTATCCCCCTCCCTCCCCATTTTTTGGACCCCTTTAAGTGATGAAAAAGGACCCGGGGTGGGGTGGGGATCCTATATCTGCTGACCCGACCATAAGAGCAAGTTGTGACTTTGCAAGGCTGGAGGACAGGCCAGCTGCACCCTCCACCTCCGCCCCGGGACATCCCCCTCCCAGATGTTATTCCCCCAGATGTTATTCCCCCTCACCCCCGTTTTTGAACCCCTGTAAGTGCCAGTGGTGAAAAAGAGCTGGGAGAGCAATCCCATTTCTGATGACCCGACCATAATAACAAGTGGTGGCTTTGCAAGGCTTTGGGACAGAGGCTTGGGTAGACCCTGGAACTGTTCCCTTTGCTCATCCCTCATCCTCACCCCCCCACTGGAATGTGCACCAGAGCATTTGCTGAGGCAGCTGCTCCCTTTGTTCCAGGCGTGTGGGGTGGGAAGGGGGGTTTTCGGCTTTGTGTCTTGCTGGGACAGTGGCTCTCTGTCTCTCTGGCAGGCCAAGGCGGGGCCGTGGTGCATGCGAAGGGACCGATGTGTTCCCATGGATATGTCTCCCTCCCCCCCCCCTTTCTCTTCTGCGGCCTGGAAGTTGGCGGGACTGAGCAAGAAGGCCTTACGGTCACCCTCCCTATTTTTAGGAACACCCTTGAGAGGCTCCCCCCTTTTAGGTGCCTTCGATGCAGATGCAGCCATTTTGTATGTTTGGGAGCAGGACTGAATTCCCCCCCTCCCCATACACACTATCCATCCGTTGCAATTTGGAAAGGGAAACCCCCCGACCCTCAGTGTGCACGCACGAGTAGGCCTATATAGTCTGCCTCCTTAGAGCAGAGCAGGCCCGGAAGATTTCATGTTGAGTGTGTCTGTGCTTTTTGAAAAAACATTAGTCATCTGGTTGCTGCCATTAGCCTGACACGGCAGGGTGCCAAAATGAATCAGCGATCCTTTATGTAGATCCTTTATGCAGTTGCGGCACGGCACTGTTGCAGGCCAAGTCTGATACCCAATTCGGGCGAGTGGAGTGGTAATAACTTCGCCGCAAGCCACCATTTTAAGCTGTAGGGCCCAGGGTGGTGCTTTGCCAAAGGGCTTCCTCTCAGCTGCGTAGAAATGCCTCAAGGTGCAGTCCTGCACCAGCGAACTGAGGTAAGAGAAAGTGCCTCAGGGCATGGACAGAGAGCATCCCTTGCCGCTAACGAACTGCTGCATTCTCTCCGTTACAAGTCTAGAATTACGGCGTATAGTTTCCAGATGACGGACTGACTTCTGAGCAGGCTTGAGGCCTACCATCCCGTTGATGTTTCTAGCCCCCTCTTTTGGACAGAATTTTAAAACGTTGCAAAATAACAGAATGTCTATTCTGGTAGTTTGGTATGCTTTCAAGATGGCAAACTGTCAAGTGGCACAGACTTATTTTAAAAACGCAGCAGAGGAAAGGTTCTGGCCATCTCAGAAAGGTGCTGTTTTGTTGTATGAATTTGAGGTTGTGCACTCAGTCAGGATTTTGATGTTATCCAAAAGTTGTTGCCTTGAGATGGCAGTTTTTGTCTGTACAGCTGAAAAATCCCTGGGAGTTGTAGCCTGCTTATTTGTGCAAGGTATTCAAAGTTTGCTGTGCTTCTCTGTGAGGCTCTGAGCTCAGCCAGGCAGTGACCACAACCCTGCTTTTAATATAAATGATCCCATATTTCAGGAGAACATAGATGCAAAGAAGTCAGTCAGGAGCCAAGGAGAGATGAATTTCTTCAGCTGAGTTCTTCGGGGATTGTTATTTCAGAATAATTAAACATGCATCACAGACTCCTCACAGTCAGAATCTGCAGGAAAACTTGCGAACTCCAGTTCTGCAAGGAAGGTTAGAGATCTTTTGACAAAGTGCTTAGCATCCTTGTTAAACTACAATTCCCATGATTCTTTGGGGGAAGCTGTCGCCGTTTCAATAGATTTAAAATGGCTATTCCTTTCTAATGCCGATATGCCTGAACAGGCCCTGGGTGTGCTGTATTTCCTATAAAGCGTTCGTTGGGAATTAAGACAGCTGTCCATGTAACCAAGAATGGAAAAGCAGTGAATGATGCAGTCTGGGATGCGTCAGATTGGATGCATGGTATATTTTATGCCTACGTTTAAAAATGCTCATATAAAGTAGCCTCAATTTCTTCCTTGTAAATTGGGAATATTTGCAACCTACCTTGCAGGTTATGTAGATTTTTTTCATTGATTCTCTCAGGAATTACTTGGCCTTTCGTGCTTTTGCTTTGATGATTTCAGTCTCATTTTTGCACTTTAGTTCCCCTTTTCAACTCGTATTCTGGCTAAGCATT
>NC_059439.1:20721821-20737843 GCF_021028975.2 Sphaerodactylus townsendi | reverse complement strand
AGACATCCAGGTTCCTGATGCAGGAGGCAAACAGCGACGGCAAACCACCTTCCCTATGACTCTTGCTTTGAAAAGCTCACAGGGTCACCGTCAGGTGGCGACAGCCAAAGAAGAGCCACATACGGTTCTCATTTCAGAAGGAGGGGCAGAACAGAAAGGGTAACCAGATCACAGCAGTCTCACTGGATATGGGAAGGGAGAGCAAGGGAATGACTCTGAGACAAAGGCCTTCCTTTTGTACATGCAGAATATTGCACTTTCAATCCACTTTCCACAATTGTTTGCAAGTGGATTTTGTTGTTCTCTGCACAGCTCTTGAAGTGGATTGAAAGTGGCTTGAAAGTGCATTATTCTGCATATGTGGAAGGAGCCAAAGAAGGCTGGGTTAGACATTCCAGGTGCTTCCTTTCCACTCTGCCCCTTCCCACTGCGGCTCCAGAATTATGTCCAACCTTGGAGGATCAAGTATTTGGCGTTGCTATCCACAGTGAAAACAGGGTGCCAGAGTGATGGTTACTCTGTAAGGAGGAGGCGTGATGAAGTGGCACACAGTGGCTTCCGTCGCTGTGTGTCTGTCAGACTGACCGTGATGCCATCCCAGGAGCAAGTCAGCACCTGGAACAGCAAAAGGAGACCAAGAACTCATCTGCCCCAGCAGCTGATCTTAAGCTCACATGGGTGCTGGCTGATGTATATGGGTCTTGCGAGAATACAAGGGGATCAGGGTTGTATTTTGGAGGAAGAGTTTGGATTTATATCCCACCTTTCTCTCCTGTAGGGAGACTCCAGGTGACTTACCCGCTCCTTTCCCTTCCTCTCCCCACAACAGACACTTTGCCAGGTAGGTGGGGCTGAGAGAGTTCTGAGAGAGAACAGTGACTAGCCCAAGGTCACCCGAAGCGGGGAATGTAGAATCGCGGAAACACATCTGGTTCACCAGATATGCCTCTGCCTCTCAGGAGGAAGAGTGGGGAATCCAACCTGGTTCCCCAGATTAGAATCCACCTGCTCTTAACCACCACACCACAGGTGTACAGTGACCCACCCTTCAAGTTGCTAGCATTCAGAGCTATGCTGCTTCTGAACAGGGATGGTTCCAGGTTTTGAGAGGCCGGGGCTGACAGCACCAAGGAGCTCCCATCTGCGCCCGTGGCCTCCTTTCCACCTGCACGTCTGCCCGCTGCCTCTGCATCCTTCTCCCTCTTGCAGTGCTTGCCCTGCCCTGTGGCCAGTTGCCTGTGCCACCCGCACACCTATCTGGTGAACCTGATTGGATTGTGCACTCCAACACATGCCAGCTGGGTGACCTTGGGCTAGTCACAGTTCTTCAGAGCTCTCTCAGCCATACCCATCTCACAGGGTGTTTGTTGTGGGGGTGGGGAGGGAAAGGAGATTGTAAGCCGCTTTGAGTCTCCTACAGGAGAGAAAGGGGGGGGGGGATAAATCCAAACTCTTGTACTCATGACCAAAATTGTTTGTGTCTTCAACTTCCTTTTACCAATAGGTTTTGCATTTGTTTCCCTTTAGAGTCATATCTATTGTTTTGATGTTTCATCCTTTCCTTTACTTACCTTATGCTGGTCTATGATCATTATCAAGATTGACCTGACTTATGCACAACTGAAAGCTAAAAGTGAAGCCATATTAACAGAGGGATGGTCTTTCCTCAGGAAGGAGAGTGCTCGGTCTATGGCCCCTTCATACATGCACAAAGAAACCTAAATATGGTCAATTGGACTCCATGGGGCTAAGGCCCCTTCCGCACATGCAGAATAATGCACTTCCAATCCATTTTCACAATTGTTTACAAGTGGGGTTTGCTATCCCGCACAGGAAAATCCAGCTGCAAAGTGCATTGAAAGTGGATTGAAAGTGCATCATTCTGCATGTGCAGAAGAGGCCTATAGCCTATGGAATCCAATTGTCCCTACTACCTTTAATGCCTTGTCAGCATTTCACTGCAGTTCTGTGCTCTGTCCGTGGTTTCTGTCAGCAACACCTCAAACAGGGGGCAATTCCACTTCCCAATGATCCTGAATACAGCAGGGGTTGCCAGCCCTTCCTTTAATAAGAGCTTCTTCTGAGTAATTAAAAGTATCCTGAACAACTTTGTTATTTGTTCCCAAGTTTTGTTCTGCCCCAGAAAAAGATTATAGACCAGAAGAGAAGCTGTCAGCCAAACGCCGCTGAAGCCATGAAGTAGAAATAAGATACAAATAAAAGCCAATCTTTTTGCTATCTATTCCTGGGCCTTTTGGAGGATGCACAAAGGATTCTCCAGCAGCTGTCAGAAGCTACTGGCAGGTCTAAGTGACCTGCTGGAGATCTCCAGGGACAAAGTCTGGGAGTCTTGGTAGACCACAAGCGGAACAGGAGCTAAAAGTGTGATAGAACAGCTAAGAAAGCCACTGTGATTCTGGGCTGCATAGAAGGATAGAGTCCTGAATCACAGGTGTCAAACTCATGGCCCTGGTTGTTATATGGACTACAGTTCCCATCATTTCCCTGCCAGCACGATGATGGCAGGGGATGATGGGAACTATGATCCTCTTTATCTGGAGGAACCACGAGATTGACACCTATAATCTCGATCAAGGGAAATAATAATTACCTCTCTGTTCTGTGTGGTAAGACCTCACCTGGAATACTGTGTCCAGTTCTGGGTATCACAATCCAAGAAGGATATTGACAAGCTAGAGCATGTTCAGAGGAGGGTGGCCAAAATGGTAAAAAGGTCTGGAATCCATGCCTTATGAAGAGAGATGTAGGGAGCTGGGTATGTTTAGTTTAGAGAAGAGAAGATTAAAGGGTGACATGACAGCTGTGTTTAAATATTTGGAGCGATGTTACGTTGGTGAGGGAGTAAGCTTGTTTTCTGCTGCTCCAGAGGCTATGACAAGGAGCAATGGATTCACATGACAGGAAAAGGGATTCCACCTAAACATTAGAAAGAACTTTCTCGCCGGGCACATTCCACAGTGGAATAATAGCCAGCTTGGAGGGTGGTGGAGGTTTTTTACCAAGTTTTTTACACCATTGGGGGTGCTTTTGTTTGTGTGTTCCTGCATGGCAGGGGTTGGGACTGGATGGCCCTTGTGGCCTCTTCCAACTCTATGATTCCAAGTCCTCACGATCCTTCTTCACCTTTCGTCAGCAACTGCTCCAGGGCAGTGCCCAACTGCTATGTTTTTCCCTTCCCCTTCTTTGCAACTTTGAGGATTACAGCCAGCATTTGTGGTCTCCAGGTTCTTTGTGCGGCAGTGGATTTACATGACTAGGTTACCCCTCTGTAAGGGGGTTCTAATCATATTTTTCTAACGAAACAAAATTGAGAGTTGAGAGTAAATTGGCCAGTGATCCCGCTGTGTGGGACTTCCTCCCTCCCCTGCTTTTAAAAAAGCTGTTCTAACTAGGATTTGGGAAACCCAGGTTTGAATCCCCACTGATGCTACCGAAGCTTGCTGGGGGGGCTTGGGCCAGTCACACACTCTCAGCTCCAGCGTGGTGTAGTGGTTAAAAGCAGGTGGATTCTAATCCTCTGGAGAACTGGGATTTGATTCCCCACTTCATCCATCTGCTGGAGTGGCACAGGCTTATCTGGTGAACCACATTAGCTTGTGCCACTCCAACACATTTATTTATTTATTATTAAATTTATACACTGCCCTCCCCCCTAAGGGCTCAGGATGAGTTTACAACATGGAAAATAATAATACACTTCCAAAAATACAATATACAATCATAAAATAGACAACGGCATCAGCTCATAAAAATGGATGTCATCCAAGAATCAGAACTCCCTCTAAAAAGGGAAACAACAAAGCCCCAAATTGTTAGGAAATTAAAAAGGGGAGAGGAGAGGAGGAGGGGGCAACAATCAGCAGCTGGTCTCTCCAAAGCCCGGTGGAAAAGCTCCAGTCTTACAGGCCCTGCGCGGGAATTCATTAAGGTCCCGCAGGGCCCGGACAGCTGGAGGGAGAGCATTCCACCAGGCAGCGGCCAGGGCTGTAAAGGCCCTGGCCCCAGTGGAGGCTGCCAGTCAGCATCATAGAGGGCCAGGGGTCACGCAGCAAGTTGGCCTCTGCTGCTGACCCGCGCAGAGGCTCTAGATGGGACATATGGGGCCCAGGCGACGTCCCGCGAGATGCGAGGATCCCAGACCGCGTAAGGCCTTAAAGGTTAAAACCAACACCTTTGTAGACCCGATCCGGAATTCAACCGGAAGCCAGTGCAAGCGGCGCCCAAAGAGCACAGAGTAGGATATGATCTCTAGCAGCACTACCTCGTGAAAGCTTGAGACGCAGGCTGCCGCGATGCTGGACCAGTTTAATTTTCCGGATCAGCCGCAAGGGAAGGCCCGCGTAGAGCGAGTTGCAATAGTCCAATCTGGAGGTGACCGTTGCATGGATCACAGTGGCCAGATCTGCCTGGGAGAGGAAGGGGGCCAGACGCCGGGCCTGACGTAGATGAAAGAACGCAACCCGGGTTACATGGGCCACCTGGGTCTCCATTGAAAGAGACGAATCCAGGTGGACCCCCAGGCTGCGAACGGAAGGGGTCGGTGCCAATGTGACCCCCTCCCACACCGGCGGCTGGCTGAAATTCCCCGCCCCGGCCCAGCCAGAGGATCTCCGTCTTTGTGGGATTCAGTTTCAACCTGCTCTGTTTCAACCAACCAGCAACCGCCTCCAAACAATGCTGGAGAGCTGCAGGGGCGGTGGCTGCTCCCCCCTCCATCGACAGAATGAGCTGAGTGTCATCAGCATACTGATGGCACACCAGCCCAAAGCTCCATACCAGCTGAGCAAGGGGTCGCATGTAGATGTTAAATAACAGCGGGGACAGCAGCGCCCCCTGAGGCACACCGCAATGAAGCGGGCACCTCCGGGAGGCTTGGTCCCCACACCACACTTGCTGACTCCGCCTCCGGAGAAACGAGGCAATCCATTGAAGGACAGTGCCCCGCACCCCAGAAGCGGCCAGGCGGTGGGTCAAAAGGTCGTGATCGACCACATCAAACGCTGCGGTAAGATCTAATAACACCAGCAGCTTGGCGCCGATCCGCCTTTGGTCAAGCTACATACGGAGCGTATCTGTGACGACAGCGACGAACAGTCTCCGTCCCACATGCCCAGCATGGAAGCCGGACTCGGAAGGGATCGAAAGCCGCTGGAGTCCCTCCAGAAAGCCCTGAAGCTGCTCCAACACCACTCTCTCAATTACCTTCCCCAGAAATCGAAAGATTCGAGATCGGGCGCAGTGGTGGCCGGATCACCAAGGATCTAACGGCGGTCTTTTTTAAGAGTAGGCGGACCACTGCCTCCTTCAACCCACCTGGAAAAAACTCCTTGCTCAAGGGAGCTATTGATGATGTTCAACAGGTGGGGTCATAGCTCCGCCTCGGCAGGCTTTTAATAAGCCAGGAGGGGCACGGATCCAGAAGGACAAGGTAGTTGGTCTAACATGCAGCCAGGACCCTGTCAACAGCTGACTTCAGAGAGCAGGGAGAACTGGGTCAAACATGCCCATCTGGGTGACCTTGGGCTACTCACAGTTCTCTCTGAACTCTCTCAGCCCCACCTGCCTCACAAGGGGTCTGTTGTGGGGAAGGAGAGGAAAAGGTGCTTGTAAACCACCTTGAGTCTCCTTACAGGAGAGAAAGGTGAAGTATAAATCCAGACTCCTCTTCTTCTCAGCTCTGACCCTGGTGAATATTTGGATGGGAGATCTCCAGAGAATACCAGGGGCGTGCCATGGAGGCAGCTCATGGCAAACCACCTCTGAATGTCTCTTGCCTTGAAAACCCTACAGGGTCACCAAGTGGCTGTGACTTGATGGCAAAAACAAAAAAGGAGGCTCTGGTTCCTGTGATTATGAAAAATCACATTTGTCCTCCTTACAGCCGCTGCTGCGGCATCTCCTCTTGCTGATTCAGCCTGCTCTGTGCGGCGCATTCAAAGGTGTTCTGGAAATCCTTGCTGAGTTGGAGGCTTACTGAGCAAAGACAGCAAAGAGATAACAGAGGCAGCCTCAGCAGACGCAATATTAAGGACGATGAGGGTACAAACACCAACCTGTCTAGGCAGATGGTGCAGTTTGAAGCCTATTTCGGTGATGGTACCGCAGCCATTCCTTCCCTGTTTCCCCGGCATACAACTTTTGCTTTTCAAAGGCTCCAGGACAAAGAAGTCTATGGAAACTAATGGGGAATAGATTGCATTTCCCCCCACTCCCAGACAAGAGTGACAAACCGATGGCATTATTTCTCTCGGAAGCTCCCGTCCCGCACTTCCCGCGCTCACTTCCGCCGCGTTCCTGAGCGAAATGGAATGATTTTATTACTCGTGTTCCGCATGAGCTCCGGGATCTCATCAGCTCCCGAAATGCTACCGCACGGCCTTTTCGAGCAACATAGATTAACCTGTCTTGTGCTTCAAGGGGAACAATGAATACATTTCTTATGGCAACTGCAGAGATTTAACACCATTTGAAGGGGGTGGGGGGACGCTGATAGAAATGCCGAGTCTGGCTTCGTTGATGCAAAGTCAACAGAGCCTGAAGGCTTTTCCATGGGTTACACGGCGCCAAATTCATATTCGCACTCCTTAACGGGCCGTTTTGGCCCTCCGATGAAGTCTCCCTGTGTGACAGCATACGTTCATTTTGTTTACGCCTGACATTTTTCAGGACTGCCTTTAAAACAAATTACAAAATAAAAAAAATCTCAGGCCTACATCTCAAAAACTAATAAATACTGTGGCATTACTTGGATGCTCTGGAGAAAAAAAAAAAAAACAGCCCAGACAACAACGGGCGTTAAAAGCTATATTTTCCCCCTGTTCAGAGAATAGCCCGTGGCCATTCCCTCCAGTAAGCAAGCTGCCATATTGGCTGTGTCATTTTGGAATAATTAATATCTTGTCCTTGCCAGATGGCCGGTTTGTCCCGCTCTGTCCCCTTCAAAACCCGCAATGAAAGCGAGGTCATGCCTCTGTTTTTTGATGCTCTGTCCAAGAATGGCACAAAAACCCAAGCATCCCACATGGGAAAAACATTGGCAGTTTTAATTAGCATTGCGGCTCAGAGTGAGTTTTGGCGGTGCGGATAATATTGTAATAGCCCTTCCTCTTGTTTAATAAAGCCACAATATTGTTCAGTACAGAGCAGGGCATTCACACAGGTAATCATCCCTGCCTAGACAGGTCGGAGAACTGTTATATTGGGAAGCGGATTTAAATCGTATCCATCTTCCCGAACAAGGAAGAAAATAAAACCAAACTTCGGCAAAAGGAAGTCATGCCTAACAGGGTTTTTTTCAGCACGATTCATTTAAATATTTTGAGGCCAGAAATAAAACATTTCCTCCGTGGAGTTCCACATGGCTTGTACCCCAAGAAGTTTTATTTCCAGCCTCAAGACGTTTTCAATGAATCCCCTTTTAAAACGATTCTCTGGCTGAAATGTTTTGAAAACGTCTTCAGTTGCTGTTGATTCCATTTCCCGCCCTTTTTGCTTCCCTGAACTTTCTCCTCAGTTCCATTGGTCCCCTCTTGCCTGCTTATTTGCAGGGGGTTGTCACGTAATGGCAGCCAGAAGTCATTTCAAGGGGGTGAGTGCAAACATATATTGCTGTAAAGGTAGGGATTGAAAATGTTCTACAAATGCTTTAGGATATTTGTGCCGAAAGGGCCAGGGCTGAGCTTCGAGGAGTCCCAAGTTAACTCCTTCCAGCCCAAGACCGCTGGAAGAAGGAGAAGACCTTTCTCTCCTGTAAGGAGACTCAAGGTGGCTTACAAGCGCCTTTCCCTTCCTCTTGCCACAACAGACACCTTGTGAGGTAGGTGGGGCTGAGAGAGTTCTGAGAGAACTGTGACTAGCCCAAGGTCACCCAGAAGGAATGTAGGAGTGGGGAAACGCGATTCTGCTCCACCTGATAAAGTCTCTGCCACTCAGGTGGAAGAGTAAAATCAAACTCACCTCCTCCAGATTAGAATCCACCTGCTCTTAACGACTACAATTCACGCTGGGTACCCTGAGTCATCCTTGCTAATTAGTAAAGTGTTGGCCTGCTTCCTCACCTGGAAGCACTCCTCCCTTGACAGGAAAGAGTAGGGCTGAGCTGCAGGTCAAGTGCGAGCACCTGCGTCCTGGGAACAAGTCATGCATGAACTGATGAACTTTAAAAAGAGGTCGTGCTGTCACCAGGGTCACAAAGAGGCGCTTCCCCCTCCAGAACAGCCTACAGTGGCCTGCATAAAATCTACCAGACCACAGGACAAACAGGGATCTGAGAAGAAGCATGCAGGCAGAAGTACCAGTGGTGTACCTGCAGAAAATGGCGCCCAGGGCAAGTACTAAAATTGCCTCCCCCAAATTGCCCCCCAGGGAGGGGCGGGGGGAAAGGGTGCCCTCAACCTCTTGCCTATTTCTTGAAGGGCAGCAGCTGTGAGCTTGGCAGAGTGCTGGCACCCGGCCTGTTCATATCACAGCTGACTTATGGCAATCCCACAGCACTAGAGGCAAGAGAAGAAGAGAGGTGGCTTGCTGTCGCCTCTCTTTGTGTGGCAATTTGGACTTCCCTGACATCCTGAGCTATCCAGATATATATCCCACCATCTCTTTGTGATTTGGATGTTGTCCTATCTCAGGTTCAGTCAAAGCCCATCTCCCAAAGGTTCTTTACTGTGCTCGAGTAAGGGATGTTGTTTTAGAAAGGATGCGAAAGTAAACAGGGCGGAACAATAAAGATAATGCTGTATGTGTGCTTGTGTGCATATCATAGAATCGTAGAGTTGGAAGAGACCCCAAGGGCCATCAAATCCAACCCCTTGCAATGCAAAAACACACAATCAAAGCACTCCTGACAGATGGCCACCCAGCCTCTCTTTAAAAACCTCCAAAGAAGGAGACTCCACCACACTCCGAGGAAGTGCATTCCACTGTTAAACAGCCCTGACTGTCAGGAAGCTTTTCCCGATGTTTAGGTGGAATCTCTTTTCTTTCACCTTGAACCCATTGCTCCTGGTCCTAGTCTCTGGAGCAGCAGAAAACAAGCTTGCTCCCTCACCAACATGACATCCCTTCCAATATCTAAACATGGCTACCACGTCACCTCTTCACCAAACTAAACATCCCCAGCTCCCTGAGTCTCTCCTTGTTCGTTTTCTCATTTTAATTAATCTTGTAAATGGCCTCAGAATTTCTTTTTGAGCATTAGGATTTTATGCATAGTTAAAGTAAATAAACATTGTAACAAGAAAACCATGAAAAGAGAAGGGAGATCAGCATCCGACAGCTGATGGCTCATGAAACCTCCGGGAGATTTATTAGGAGCACGCCCAGTTCAACAGAAAAGAGAAAGTCGCTGGTGGTTTATTGTGCTTCTGACTCCAGACGCTTCGGAGAAAGGACTGCGGTCTTCCGCGGGAGCTGCCAGCGTTGGCTACGGCCCTTGGCTGCTCTCTGGTGGACAGCAGGCGATTGTAACAGTTTGCCAGCAAAACAGCAACCAGGCTCTCCGTGACTGCCAGGACTCACAAAAACACACTCTGGATCCCAGCGAGTGATGCCTCAGCCCGAGAAGGTACATCTGCTGAGGAAAAAAGACCCCCACAAAACGTGGTTTTAAAAGAGGCTTCAGAATCTAGCACGGTTACTCTGATCCCCAAAGACCGTGGGAGAGCAGGCCACAGTGCTTTGGAAAAGGCTAGAAGTCATCACCAGAGACTGAGGAATCAGATCTCCATCCTTAAAAGGTGCTGGAACCAGAAGAGATATTTACCATATTCTCTCACTCTCCTGTGTAGATTGTTTGCGTGTAAAATGTAAAAATTACATTTTTAAATAAAGGTATTGTGGTGACCTCTGTTATTTAATGATTTTTCCCCATCATGCTAGGTTGTAAAAAAAATAAGAGGGGACAGAAAAAATAGCAGAAGGATCATTATGCATTGAATGCTTACCCCAGGGCTCTTCTCTACACAGCGGGCTCTCCTTGCATTTATTTGTTTACATGTGAGGAGGTACTTCCTCCTTGGTGTGCAGTTTTTCTGCAGAGAACTCTCTCAGCCTGGTTCTCTTATGTCTGCCCATCAACTTATTCTCAAAAGCACATATCTTAAAGCACATATCTTAAAGGTTCTTAAAGGCACAGATCTCATTATCGGTAGTCAAGATTCCTGGCTTAGACTTTCACCTGAACTGTAATTGCTATTACTGTTCCAAATATAATCCCCCCCCAAAGAAAGAGCAAGCAAAGCAATTCCTACTACGCTGCTCAAGAAGGGAACACTGTGCTATAGCTGATATTCCTTCTCTCCCTCCCACCACTCTCTCTGCCGCAGTCGCCGGAGGACAGAGAGTGTTTGTTATTTCCCAACATTCTCTCGTTATGGCTATTTCGGAGCATCTCGATAAAACCAACAGAATGCAGAGGTTGTTGTGTTTTGGCTAAGCCTGTGTGAGTGAGATTCTCTTTCTTCAATTTGAAGGTGGTTTGCCATTGCTTGTCTCTTCTGCATAGTGACCTCAGTATTCCTTAAAGTTCTCCCATCTAAGCATCAAGCAGGACCCACTCTGGTTAGCTTCAAAGATGAGATGTGAGGTCAAGATAGTTTGCACCATCCAAGTGAGGACCCCACCCAATAGGGATTGGGAAAGCATTCGAGGTTCCCATTGGTGCTAGGCAAAGCAATCCTACCCCAACCTCTCCCTCTGGGAACGAAAATCTCACCGACACTTCTGCCACGGCCCCATCACTTTTCGTGGCCCATCCCTTGCAAGGTTGCTGCATACATCTTCAGCAGGCTCCAACTCTCTGGTATCTGCTGGCTAATGGTTGATAGCTGCTGATAGCTGATGGCAAAGAAGAAGAAGAAAAGTCTGGATTTATATCCCACTTTTCTCTCCTATAAGGAGACTCAAGGTGGCCTACAAACTCCTTTCCCTTCCTCTCCTCACAACAGACACATTGTGAGGTAGGTGGATCTGAGAGAGTTCTCAGAGAACTGTGACTCAGCCAAGGTCACCCAGCAGGAATGTAGGAGTGCAGAAACACATCTGGTTGACCAGATAAACCCCTGCCACTCAAGTGGAGGAGTGGGGAAACAACCTAGTTCTCCAGATTAGAATCCACTTGCTCTTAACACTGTGCTATAGCTGATATTCTCTCCCCCTCCCACCACCTTCTGCTGCTGCCGCCGGAGGACAGAGAGGCTTGTTATTTCCCAACATTCTCTGTTATGGCTATTTCGATATCTGGATAAACCAAAGCACCATTTTTTTTTTTTTTTCATTAAAGATGACAGATGACAGCATGGTGTAGTGACACCATGCTGTCATCTGTCATCTTTGGTGACAAAGATGGTTATTTTTACCAGCTGGGTTTTCAGACACAGCCTCCTCCGCCAAGCCTCATTCACTCTTCCCTGGATGGTGGCATGAGTTACTCGAAACAGGGCTCCACGGCCTGGTCCTTAGCACTGCTCTGTATTTATGCAGCGCTTCCAAGTGCTTCGTCTCTCAAGAGCTGCGAAATGTCAGGGCAAAACCAGGAGATCTGGGAAAAAATTCCTCATCTGTTGCCCCCGGGAACTGGGTGCTAACTTGCCAAGAGAGATCTGAAGAGGAAGCGTTTGGATTTATACCCTGCTTTTCTCTCCTGATTGGCAGAACATACACACAAATGTTTGGGGAGCAAAACTGCTACCAGGCATGCACGTGGTTTGATGTAAAAGAAAAACAGCTTCCAGGGGAAAAGTTAAATGCCAGGATGCATCTGCCTAGGATCAGAGGGGGAAGGATGAATTATACAGGTTTCCTTTTTAAAAATATTTTTATGGGGGTGGCGGTTTAACAGGACAACATTTTGACTACCTAAACACGAAAGCCTTTTGTATAAACAACAAGAAATGGATTATCCACAGCAGGCCTTCAAAGCGGCAAAGCTCATGTCACAGTGCCGTTTAGTGATCATGTGGAGGAATTGCACCTGCCCAGAACAAACAGCTGGATAAACACGATATTAAAGTATAACCTTCCCTGTAATTGGGGGTTGGAAGCGCATAATATGGACCTCTGAGGACTTTTGGGATATGCGGAGTAACACAGCTAATAATGGCAACACGTTTGTGGACCAGACTTTATGTTTCCCCTAATAATACCCAACTGACAAGGTTGATTTTAATGCTGGAAGACTGAGATGGTGCTGGGGATCAATCAGGGAAATAACGATGAAGTAAGAAGGATTTATATCCCTCCTTTCTCTCCTGTAAGGAGACTCAAAGGGGCTTACAATCTTCTTTCCCTTCCCCCACTTACAACAAACACCCTGTGAAGTGGCTGAGAGAGCTCCAAAGAACTGTGACTAGCCCAAGGCCACCCAGTTGGCATGTGTTGGAGTGCACAAGCTAATCTGGTTCACCAGATAAGCCTCTACTGCTCAAGCTGACATCAAACCCAGTTCTCCAGATTAGAGTGCATCTGCTCTTAACCACTACACCATGCCGGCTCTCAAGCAGCTCAGCAGGATCCGACCAATGGTCCATCTAGTCCCCATTTTGAACGGGGCCAACCAGATGCCCTGGGGTTGCCTACATGCATGGCACGGAGTCCAAACCTTCCCACACTGGGGTCCCTCTCCCCAGATGTTTCCAGATGTTATTCCGCATCCCTTATCAGGAGAGCTCTGCAAGCTCTGGACCCTCTGTCATTCAAGAGGCTTACCTGTTCTTTAGGAAAACATCACATCGCCTGTCCCAAGGCAGGTGTTCCAGAGTGTCAGGTGGGCACTCGTCTGGCTGCGAGAAAGTCTCTGGGCAGGGTGTGACATCAAACAGAAAGATGGTGTTTTGGTCACTTCCGCTCTCTGCTTTAATGCTTCCAGATGGCTCATATCCTGAAAGGAGGAGGGCGGGGGGGGGGAGAGCATGGCATTGCCTTACCCGGAAATAGACCTTTGATCCATAGAGGCCAGTTTTATCTACTTGGACTGGCTCTCCAGGGACTCAGGAAGATTACTTTCACATTGAGAAGAAGAAGAAAAAGCAGCAGCAGCAGCAGCAGGAGGAAGAGGAGGAGTGGATTTACATCCCTCCCTTTCTCTCCTGGAGACTCAAAGGGCCTAAAATCTGCTTTCCCTTCCCACCCCAACAAACACCCTGTGAGGTGGGTGGGGCTGAGAAAGCTCCGAAGAACTGTGACTAGCCCAAGGTTACCCAGATGGCGTGTGTTGGAGTGCACGAGCTAATCTAGTTCACCAGATAAGCCTCCACAGTTCAAGTGGGGAATCAAAACCCACTTCTCCAGATTAGAGTGCACCTTGCTCTTAACCACTACACCACACTGGAGAGAAGAAGAAGAGTTTGGATTTATATCCCCCCTTTCTCTCCTGCAGGAGATTCAAAGGGGCTTACAATCTCCTTGCCCTTCCCCCCTCACAACAAACACCCTGTGAGGTGGGTGGGGCTCAGAGAGCTCCGAGAAGCTGTGACTAGCCCAAGGTCACCCAGCTGGCGTGTGTGGGAGTGTACAGGCTAATCTGAATTCCCCAGATAAGCCTCCACAGCTCAGACGGCAGAGTGGGGAATCAAACCCGGTTCCTTCAGATTAGATACACGAGCTCTTAACCTCCTACGCCACTACCAGGGTTGTGCTGCAGAGGCGGACAATCAGAAACATCTCTTGCTTTGAACACCCCACCGGGGCTGCCGTAAATCTGCTGCGACTTGATGGCGAAAAAGGATATGTCAGCTGCGGATTTAAAAAAGAAATAGAGCGCCTGCTGGTGGGCAGAGGAGCGGGGCCGGGAAACCCCTTCCCTGCCATGGGGAAGCCCCTTTGTGTTGTGCTGAGCTGGCAACTGTGTCAGTCCTGGGGCAACCCCACAGGTTGGTCTTCATATGGAAAACACCCTGAACAAGATTGTCCTTGAAACAGGAAACTCTCCTCCCCGAGCAAATGCCATCTGGAGAGGCCCTTGGGAAGATTCCACAGAAGCCTGGCTTTCCAGTGTGCTGTTCCTGGAACACCTCGGCTAGCTTTATCTCAGAACAGCCCTGTTTTAATTCTGGAAGGTGTTGGGTATTAAAAGGAACTGATCAAAAACAGGAAAGAGAACACTCTAGAGAGGGAGTGACGCAGGAGTGCCCCCCCCCCCCCACTATTAATCAAGTTATTCCTGGAATACATAAGCTTACAAGATCCTGTGCAATGTAGCAGTTAAGCAGTTGGACTAGGATCGGGGAAATTCACACTGTGGAAGCTCGCTGGGTGATCTTGAAGAAGAAAGTTTGGATTTATACCCCACCTTTGCCTCCTGTAAGGAGACTCAAGGTGGCTGACAAGCTCCTTCCCCTTCATCTCCCCACAACAGACACCTTGTGAGGCAGGTGGGGCTGAGAGAGTTCTGAGAGAACTGTGACTAGCCCAAGGTCACCCAGCAGGAATGTAGGACTGCGGAAACACATCTGGTTCACCAGATAAGCCTCTGCCCCTCAGGTGGAGGAGTGGGGAATCAAACCCGGTTCTCTAGATTAGAATCCACCTGCTCTTAACCACTACACCACGCATGACACGGCCTCATTCTCAGTCCTGGATAGTGTTTGGACGGGAGACATCCAGGTTCCTGATGCAGAGGCAAGCAACGGCAAACCACCTTCTAACGACTCTTGCTTTGAAAAGCTCACAGGGTCACCGTCAAGTGACGACAGCCAAAGAAGAGCCACATACGGTTCTCATTTCAGAAGGAGGGGCAGAACAGAAAGGGTAACCAGATCTGGCAGTCTCACTGGATATGGGAAGGGAGAGCAAGGAATGACTCTGAGACAAAGGCCCCTTCCGCACATGCAGAATAATGCACTTTCAATCCACTTTCACAATTGTTTGCAAGTGGATTTTGTTGTTCTGCACAGCTGCGAAGTGGATTGAAAGTGGCTTGAAAGTGCATTATTCTGCATATGTGGAAGGAGCCAAAGAGGCTGGGTAAGACATTCCAGATGCTTCCTTTCCACTCTGCCCCTTCCCTTGCGCTCAGAATTATGTCCAACCTTGGAGGATCAAGTATTGGCCGTTGCTATCCACAGTGAAAACAGGGTGCCAGGGCGTGGTTACTCTGTAAGGAGGAGGCGTGATGAAGTGGCACACAGTCGCTTCCGTCGCTGTGTCTGTCAGACTGACCGTGCCATCCCAGGAGCAAGTCAGCACCTGGAACAGCAAAAGGAGACCCAGAACTCATCTGCCCCAACAGCTGATCTTAGCTCACATGGGTGCTGGCTGATGTATATGGGTCTTGCGAGAGCTCTCTGGGGGGATCAGGGTTGTATTTTGGAAGAAGAGTTTGGATTTATACCCCACCTTTCTCTCCTGTAAGGAGACTCAAGGTGGCTGACCAGCTCCTTTCCTTTCCTCTCCCCACAACAGACACCTTGTGAGGTAGGTGGGGCTGAGAGAGTTCTGAGAGAACTGTGACTAGCCCAAGGTCACCCAGCGGGAATGTAGGAGTGCGGAAACACATCTGGTTCACCAGATATGCCTCTGCCTCTCAGGAGGAAGAGTGGGGAATCCAACCTGGTTCCCCAGATTAGAATCCACCTGCTCTTAACCACCACACCACAGGTGTACAGTGACCCACCCTTCAAGTTGCTAGCATTCAGAGCTATGCTGCTTCTGAACAGGGATGGTTCCAGGTTTTGAGAGGCCGGGGCTGACAGCACCAAGGAGCTCCCATCTGCGCCCGTGGCCTCCTTTCCACCTGCACGTCTGCCCGCTGCCTCTGCATCCTTCTCCCTCTTGCAGTGCTTGCCCTGCCCTGTGGCCAGTTGCCTGTGCCACCCGCACACCTATCTGGTGAACCTGATTGGATTGTGCACTCCAACACATGCCAGCTGGGTGACCTTGGGCTAGTCACAGTTCTTCAGAGCTCTCTCAGCCATACCCATCTCACAGGGTGTTTGTTGTGGGGGTGGGGAGGGAAAGGAGATTGTAAGCCGCTTTGAGTCTCCTACCGGAGAGAAAGGGGAGGGGGG